>NW_009599656.1:19650-45042 GCF_000690535.1 Cariama cristata | reverse complement strand
GCAGGAAAAGCCATGAAAAGCTGGAAACCTCGGCTCAGATGAATGAAAAAGGAATCAAAACGCACAAGCTGTGCTTTATCCAGATGTAAGTAACTGGCCTCAAAATGGAGGTAGCAAGGTGATTGCTCAGTGGCCTGGGACACACAACAGACCAGACTATTTGAAAAAATCCTAGATATGATTTAAGCCCGATTAGCTGACCTTCAGCTCCAAACCTGATGGTGGGGATGGCTCCATGCAGCCACAGATGCTGCTGCAGTCTCCGGGAGGCGAGGAAAGGGCGCAGAGCAGGGTCTGGATGGGGCCCACAGAAGAGCAGACCCACAACGTCAGTCCTCCTGGTCTTGCAAATGCAAATGGCAAAGCTTGGGAAGCAATTAGCAATGCTTTTTTTTTTTTTAATCCTTGAAAAACAGTAATGAATACATTTTATATCAAGTAGCTTACCTGGCAAGGGACTGCATTTCTCATGCTGTGGTGGAAAGGGGTCCTCAGCGAGGGCAGAAGAGGGGTTTTCTTCTGCCTGCGATGGGGAGCACAGGACCCCAGCTTCTCCAGTACGCCCTGAGCTGCTCTTCTGGATCACTTCCAGCACAGTCTCACGTTAACGAACCTCTGAAGCAATTGTTGGGCAGAAATCAACACATGAGTGTAGATGGGGCTGTCAGTGTGACCTAAGTGGCACAAACAGGAGCCTGGAGACCCTTCACTGGAGAAAAACTAGATACCTAAGCCTATTCTGAGCCAGCACCCTGTATCTCAGATGGGAGTCATAACTCAAGGGCAAAAGCAGCACTGACAATAGCTTGGGGAGGTTTTCCGCCAATTAAGCCAAGCTTTTGCTGTGCTCTCCTGTGTATAACTTCACACAATCAACCTGGGAGATGCCCAAGCTCTCCAACAAGAATTGTTTCCTGTGTTTACTGTGCAGTAAACACCGATGTGTGCAGGCCAGTAAAATTCTGAAACAGCTAAATTGAGGCCAATTCTTCCTGCCAGTACAATCAAGCAAGGAAACCGCTGTTTGCCTGAAGCTGATGGCAACAGGCAGTGTATGTTTTGCTGTGGGGGTATAGGCAGACAGCAGTTAAAGAAGGATCTAAAGGTTGATAGGACTCAGAGCTCACCAACTGGGAGCAGTGCAAATGACACCCTTTCCCCTTCCCCCAAGCTGTCGGTGAGGACAGCAGCTGCCTCCTCCCTCACACACAGCAGTTTTGGGGTTCCAGGTCCAAACTGCCAGCACACCAGTTAGTAACCAGGTCCTCTTGCTCCAGCTGAGGATGTCTCTTGCCCTGCCCTGCTCCATCTGAGGGGCTCAGGAGCTGGGCAGGGCTCAGCACTGACTCTCCACCACACCTGGTTGAACTTCATCTTTAAAAGTGGGATGTTTGGGGCTAGGAAGACATTGGGGTCACTGGTAACAGCAGGCCACTGAGCCTGAACCTGTACAGAAATGAAACAAATACTTGAAGGGCAAGTCAGTCCTGCTTCCCACAAAAAAACAATATTTTCCTTCAAAGATCATCACACATGCATGCCAGTTAGGGCACGAAGTGGCAGAACTAATGCAATGAGCTTGGATAAGAAGGGTACATGGCCATCCGGCACCCTGCCAAAATCCCTGTATGTCCTATGTGGCAGAACCTAGCTGTCCACACCTCTGCCTCCCTGCCCCAGCTCCGTCCTGCAGTCGGGTCTACTCTCATTAAATTCTCTGGTAAAATCAGAGACATTTCCTTCATGCTCCTTAAAAAATCTGCCTCCAGCACATGCTGATCCCCACTGTGACTGCTACCCCTTTCCGAAACATTAAATAACCGTGTTTACCTTGGTACATGGTTCCCTTTCCCTCTACTGGTGGGCTTCAATTCCTTGTGTCTGCTCCAGAGTGGGACCACTGCTGGATCTCCTCCTTCCCTGCGAACCCGGAGCCAGCTGGTATTCAGAGGGCAGCACAAATTTGGCTGTTGTAACTCCCAGGAAACTCAATTCAGAGAGGGTCACAGTCAATATTAACCACAGCCAGTATTGCAGACTAGGATTCATATTGATTTTCCTTATGTGAGCCATCTGCAGACGGAGATGGGCTTCTCGCTCTCTAAGGCCTGGAAGGGAACATATGGCTGAATAACCACAAAATAGGGCTTCAGATTCAATTTTTTTCCTTCAACCTAGAGGGATTTTTATCCAGATTTAGCTGGAGTGATCTGCCCTGGGACTTCGCCTAAACTAGATGATGTTGGCACTGGTGGTTTCTACTTGGTCTGCTCCTCAAGATCCGGTCACAACTTCCAGGGGCACAAAGCAGGAACAGATTTAGCGGGTGGGCTTAGGAAATTTCAGCTTCATAGATCAACAGATCATATCACTGACATGGTCTTATTTCTATCTTCCCTGCTTGCCTCGAGCTCCTTGACACTATCTGTTAAACATAAGCAGCAAGATGGGAGCTGTGGTGAGCTACCAGGGAAACAGGAGATGGAAGACCACAGGGTGGTCTTGCACCTGTCCCCAGTCAAAGTCCCACTCCCCAGACCTTTCCTTGCCAAGTGACTCAGTGTGGGGAGGTGTCCTGTCACCCCACGGGTATTGAAACTCATCTCCTTCCTTCCCACCAGGGCTGTCTCCGGCTGACCTGTGCAGTTTACTGATGTCTAGACCTCAGTGAAACAAGAGCCTTGCACCCTTCGCCCTGTGTCTTCAGCAAACTAACACCAGGGACAGAATGGGCTATAGGTGGGTGTCAGAGAGAGGGAAATCTGGCAACAGCATGGTGATTGCTGAAATGAAAGCGCCTGGTTCTTTCTTGTTTCATACTCACCACTAAGCACCAGTATCCACCAAAGCAGAACTGGTAAAATGAATGTCCTTTCCAGCGCTGTCCTTGGCCCAGTTGCCTCTGTATTACCCACTATTTATGGCAAACAGACGTGTGCCACTCTGGCTGGCGTGGAGACAAGGACCCTTGTGTGAGGAAAGGAGTAAGAGCCTGCTTGCATGATGCCTTCTTTACCAGAGGGATTTGGGGTTTTGGAGGAGCACAAGGCGAAGTGCCTCCTGTCCAGGACAGCCCACCAGCACAAGGTAATGAGTCAGTCGGTGTAATCCGTACGTTTTCATGGCCGAACGGCTCCTGCCCTCGGCCCGGGAGTACGAGCTCGGCCCTTCCTCTTGGTTTGTGCTAACGGTCACCGCAGGCAGCTGCACCGCCTGGACAGTCCAACGGGGATGGACAGGATGGTAACAGCTCTTCTCTTCAGGTGCCAGCATGTCTCCACCACATTAGCTCATTAGCCTGCTAGGCTTGGGATATCCCTTTGATCGATCAGGCAGTTCGTATAAACAAACTACTGTCTGAGGAGGTTCAGAAAGAAACTTTTCTCACAGTAGATTCTTCCTAACAGGGTTTCTTACACCTTCTTCTGAAGTAGCTTAAATTGATCCTTCACCATTGTTCCCTCATCTGTGCCAAAACCACAAAGTGGGAGGGTCTAAGTACTCAGGCAGGTGACAAGAGTGTCTACCCAAAACGGGTGATGTTAATGACCAACAGTCCTTTCTCACCTTAGAAACCGCTTGGGCTACGCTCAGCAAACTGCCAAGTCAGCGACTGCTGCCCTTGGCTACTGTCACCTTGTCCCTGCCCTGAGGGATGAGCAGAGAGCAGAGGGGGAATGGAGGACCCAAGGATACCACGGGCACCCCAGTCTGTAGGATGAGGAACTCACCCAGGCACCCTCAGAAGATCAAAGGGGATCGCCCAAAGACCTCATGTTTATTGTGCTTCCCCCCATGGCTGCTGGACCACTCTACGTTCATCCCACAGGGTGGAAGAATGCAACACTCTCAAACCATACTCGAAGCATACCATCACTTAAATAGTTTTAAAAGCAGTAGTAACAGCTAAGCACCAAGCACCAGATCTTTTGTGATGATTTAGCTGAAAGAATACCAGACATGTAACAGGATCTCTAACTGCAGTCTGCAAAAACATTGGCACTGTATGCTCAAATCTTCAGTTTATGTTCTCAGGTTGCCACAATATAATACATTCCTTTTTTTTCAGTAGTGCAGAGATAAACTCTGTTTGTGGGAGTTGTTATTCCTATTTAGCTTTGCACGCTGGTGATGCAGCCAAGTGGGAATGCACAGGTCTGCAGGCAGTCTTAATTTCTTGAGCCAAACCTGAACTCTATAAAATCAGACTTGGACCAGCAGTGTTTATATAGGACAGCATGTGGTCCTTCTGCTCTGGTATGTGAGGTAAGCATCAAGACTTCCCAGCTCTATAGAGAAGAAATAGGAAATACCTTGAATGTATGCATCTTTACTTTCATTTCCTTTATTTTTCGGATTATTATGTGTAGCCACAAATTTTTACATTTGTTACAGCCTGCTACTTCTAGCAGAGACCCAGGCTTCCAATGTTCTCCAAAAGTTTCTTGAAGTATTTTGGGTTTCTAATGGTTTTCTCTTCCTGCAGGTGAAATTTCAGCATGTATCTGCAATGGCTTCACATGATCTCAGAACTGCATCTTACCTTCTGTCTGTGTCTCACTCAGCCCCACAACTGTAATGCTAGGGTAAGTACCCTGAGGACAACACAGTTAACTACTTTTGGTGGAACTGGGATCAATACCTGTCCTTCACATGCACTTTCCGCTCTCTGTTGAAGAATTCTTTATGGGCTGCCAGGGTCTCTTCGCTGGTGGGCTGGCTTTAAAGTGTTTCTCTTCTTGGTAGTAAACTGCCTTTTCCAATGTTTCCTCTGGTAATATCTACATTTTGTAGGCCACCTTCATAGGTGGTCTAATTTAGGCCAGATGCGCACACTTGTTAACGTGTCCATGATGATATATAAAAGTTCTACATTTAGAAATGCCTAATAGGGTATTTCAATAGTAAAAATTAAAAAGAAGAAAAAAAAAAGAAAGTTCTGTAAGTGCATGCAACATCAGTAAAATATTAACTCTGAAAAAGATGGCTTTTGGTGACTGCTGAAACCAGCGTCAGGTCTTGGGTGCAACAAACTAGTGGGAAGTCACCCTGATAGTAAATAGCCTCAAACACGGATGCTCAGTTCGCTGCTGTAGGAGCTCAGAGTAGCTTTGAGATCCAGGCTCAACAAATCACTTCAGGTTTTGTTGTCGTATCCATTGGGACAACACCTCAGGAAACCCAGGGAAACAGAGTGATGCATTTCTGTCCATCCCACTTGAAGCATTCCAGTTGTAATCTTAAAACTCCTTCTCAGACAAGCCAGTGCTGACCACACGAAAATACTTAACTGCAATTGCTGAAAATACTCAGCAGTCTTGGCAAGGCTGTGTTCTTTTGAAACGATGGACCAAAGCTGGCCTCATCCTCAGCAAGCAGAGACTTTGTGAATGCTGGCTAGTCAGCTCAACTTTGTGTACCTGTTGAGCTTAGCTACCTAAAGAGACCGCTCCAGTCCAAGTGACCGTAGGTATGAGACTGAATCGACTGCAAACTGCAGCAAGGCTTTGTTCTCAGCTGTATTGGTGTAAATCTGGAATATCTCTATGATTCCCTCGGTGCAACCCGGACTGACTGCTATGAATGGGATTAGATTCTGTAGGGTTTGAATGGTCACGGATTCTCCCACACAAAATGGAAATCATCGAAAACATCTGTAAATGCTTACCTGCTTTCTCAAAATGTCCCCACCATGTATTAAGCAGGGAAATGCTTCTTTTGTAGTGTTTGCAGGGCATAGGAACTCAGGAGGGTCTCTACATCTTTTCACACTGATCTGTGACACTTGGTTTTCCTCCTCAGAGATGCTTCTCACTCTCATTTAGCAGACCGGACTTATTTGCTGTGCTGTGCCACATGATCCCTCTCCACTCCTTACCCATCAGATGTAGCAGTTGTCCTCCGGCAATCTGTCAATGAAGAAACACTCGGATAAGAGAGCTGATTGTGCTGCATGGAAATCTCCTGATCTGTACGCTCTCATCAGATGTGATGGAGAACCACTGCAGCAGACTTTCACAGACATCCAGCTGGTTCCTGAAGGACCATTCTGGACGGCAGAACTATCCCACCCGGTGCACAACTTCTGCAGAAGCATCCTCGTGGTGGCACAGGAGGCGAGGTGAACAGCTGCTCAGGAAACGCATGAAGTCATTAAGTAGCAAATACTTCCCAAGCTGTAACCACCTAAGCCCCCAAGACACACACGTGGGAGGTGAAGGCTGACATCCTGTGATAGCAGAACTTAGACATTCCCCAAAACTGTCTTAAAGTCTTGGAAAATTTGAGTCACCCTTCATAACATGAAGATTATGGTGAATGTACTTGAAAGAAGTCAGAAGAAGGGCAGAACTTGGGGTTCCAGCCCACTTTAACACGTTAGTGACTTTCCCTTAAAGGACATAGAGACTGAAAACCAAAATCTAGGTAAGATTATCCCAGGGTTTGCAATACCTGAAATTCCTGAAAACTTTGCCAATTAATTCTTTCCTTCTAAAGCCAGGAAATAAATCACCAGCCTTAAACTCACCCTTTCTTAGCCTTAAACTCACCCTTTCTTACCCTACTCCACCTCAAATGGGGTAGTCTAAACTTATATCTGGAACGAAGCAACTAACTGGTTTACAAATAGACCTTTTTTCTTTGCACTGCTCTATCAGTACTTGTGGGAAGCTAGAAACAAAACCAGAATAAAACCACGAACTTAACTTAGGTTTCTCAGCTAAACAGAATAAAAGGATGAAAACATCACCTGGCAGGCTACTCAACGGGGACCCCCTGAGCTAACCTCCACGAGCTCTCAGCATATTCTTTTTCCTTGAAGTGGTCTTGAAGCTGCCATAGATTGGTGTAGCACTATCTTAATTTACCCCAGATGGAGATCTCCCTTTTTTCGACTCTTTCTCCCTTCCCTTCACCACAAATTTTAACCAAGTCCAGACTCTGAGAGCCTCTGGCACCATTCCTATAAGCCTGCAGAATTTACAATATTCAGAAGCTGTGGTAAACAGAGCCTGAAGATAGTGATGTTCACTGCTGATCGCAACATAGCAGGAGCCTTATGACAAAACCATGTGAGCAGAAGCAGATGACTGTAACAGCACTGCATCGCTATATTATTTTCTCACATTCAAGCTATGATTTGTGAAATACTCGATTGCCCAGATGGCTCACAGAACCAAAAATACTCAAAAATACAATTTCAGGATTTTAAACCTAACTGAATTTTCTACATTACTTTTTGTTGTTGTTGTTGCCTACATATTATACTCAATTGCACTAATAATACATATATCTTTTGTTTTCTCCCTTCCTGCTTCCATGTCCTTTTAGTAATTTACTGTACATATGGTAAATGCTGGTTTTTTAACCAATGCTCGTTGTCAAATTAAGCTTGATATCACTCCCTCAACTTCAGTGATTTTGCTGTCTCTGAGCTGAGGTGGTGTATGGAGGTAGTAGGATAATGTCAATATTTTGTACTCTTTTAGTCCCTCGATTTCCATAATCCTACATATTATTCAAACTACACTACCAAAGTGCTACTATGCCTCGTGTCCTAAAGACTGAGCACGTGCCTGAAGTCCAACCTCTTTTGTGACAGTCCTTTTTGCACATTTTAGCACAGAGCTGTAAATTTAAGCAGGGCTGTGGGCTAACACTGATTTAATAATGAGAACACTTCATCCTCTTACAATACTCTGCATTTCCAAAGGACTGTTTAAGCAATAATTAACTCAGCCCGGTGTCAGAGTAAAGCAGGTAGGTCGGTACTTGCTGTGACTACCCGACGGAAGGGGAAAGCTCAGCAGTGAGGCTGTGAGCTGTGGCAGCATTCCCTGCTCCCACTCCCACGTGCAGGATCCGGTCCCACTCCAACCCTGAGCTGAGCCTTGCTTCGGCAGCGGTCCCTGGGAAGCAAGCAGGGCAAGCAGCCCCAGCAAAGCCCTGCAAGGATGCAGCTTTCCATTGCCACCCAACGCAACCGATGCATGGCGTGGTGTTGGGCCACTCATGTCTTCTATGCGTCCATTCTCCAGAAGACAAGGAAGGACAATGTCCTCATTGAAGAGGAAAAGAAAAGCCACCAGATAAAAAGGGATTTCTTCTATCATGATACTGGTATATCAAATATTATGAGAAGATATAACTCGCTATCTTTTATTGATGAAATTACAAGTTGGATGGATTGATAAAGGTTGTAGCGCTCATCTAAGAGATTCCCAGAAAGCATCAGAATCACTTAGGCATGGCACTTTGACTCACAGGCTCAAACAATGGGAAAAACAGCACAGTACATGGTTGAACATGGGCTAAAGGTTAGCAATGACAAGTTTCAGATGCAAGGGTAACAGGGGAAACATCCTCAAACAGGATCCCATGAGACTTTTTCTTGGCCTTCTGTTATTTAACATTTTTGACTATGACATGGAAAGAAAAGTTATTTAGTAAAGTTGATAGCATAAACATAGGCATAATAGCAACTAATGAGGACAGTACACAACTGACAGAGAAAATATCGAACAACAAAGATGATTGGTTTTATATACAAGCTGGGGGATGCTATGGAAAACAATGACAAAGGCCATGCATGGATACATAAATTACTTGTAGCCAAAAGCAAATGAAGCCAAAGTGACTGAATGAACACAGAAATGTCGAGTAGGAGTCCAGAGGTTATAGTGTCTCTGGCATGGTTGGTGACAACCATTTTAAGTGCAATTTCAAAAAATTGGATAGGATTCAGAGAAAAGCTCTGGGAACAACCAAAGGACTAGAAACATGGTTGAAGATTCAAAGAGTTCAGTTTTTTTGGCTACAGAAAAAGAGATTAAATGGTGCCTTGATGATACTTTGTAAGTTCTTCCCATGCAGGAACTGGAACAACAAAGGGTTTACTGCTCTCATGGACAAGCCTACAACAGAATCCTATGTCTATAAGCTGACATTTGACAGTCAGAATAGAAAGATGAATTTTAATAGTGAAAGGGTTAATCACTAGAACATCTCACTAATTGCTATGGAGAATTCCCTATTAAAAGAAAATTTAAAATCAGGGCTCATGTTTTTTCATAAAAGTCATGCCCTAGTTCTGGTTGATTCATGGGACTCACAGTTTTACAGGTTCTGGCTTCAGCGAGTGACCAGAACTTGTAATAAGGCCTGTGTTATGCAGGAGATTAGACATCTGATATAATTTCTAAGTTTTACAGTCTCTTAACTGAGAAACCCAGCAGATGACTGTTCTCCAATTATGTGAGCACTGGGATTTGTAGGTGTATCCTGAATTACAGCTAACTCCCAAGGTAAGACTTGGCTGATAAGTAATGACTTTCTTCCTTCTCAAAGTACTTAAAAGCATGAAAAGTTAGAAATTTGGCGGATTCAGTGAACTAACTTGGGCTTTTTAGGATAAAGATCCATTTTAAAAGCAGGATAAATTTCTTCTTTCACCATCTAAAAGTTAGCAGTGAGATTCAGTCATAGTTTAAGACACCTTTAAGAGCGTGTCTGTCACATAAGGTGCACGAGTGAGCTGTGTGTCTAAGTTCCTCCATACCCCATTGAGATCTAGAATCTTGATTCACATGGGCAGGTATCTGAGATCTCTCAGGGTGTCCTGCCTATCCTCCAGCTGCTTCTCCAGAAGGTCTCAGATCTGTCTCCTATCTACCCACACTGTGTGGATATCTTGATATTGTAAATCATCTTGTATAGCACTGTATGTCATGTGTTGGCAACACAACCTTACCCCTGCCAATAGAGCCTAGAGACTGATTCACATTACCTTAAAGTAGATATCTATATGTGCCCACCTGAATCTCTCTCCAGGCTCCATTGATTGCACTGATTAGATCTCCCCTGATTACAGTACAAATCTGAACACCCAACTCATATGTAGTCAATATCTAAAAGTAGGTGTCTGAATCTGCAGCTGCACCCCAGCCTCAAGGTCTTGTTCGGTTTGGTTTGATTGCCCATCATAAACAGCTTGCACCACGTGATGTGTCCTTGGCTGTCCTGCCTGCCTTCCAGCCAGCACTCATTCGGGCACTCGTGTCCACCAGCCTCATGCAGGCGTCCCACATGCCTCAAAACTCTCAAATGGCACAAAATGCTGTTTTCAGGTAACCTAATCATGACTTAGTACTTGATTTAAGGTAGTTGTCTATGTTCTCTGGACCACTGATGAAGAACAAGAAGTACATTCAGAAGGTGATCAATCCCATCTGTTTTAGGCAGCTTTTTTAGGATTACTTGTTTTACAGCACACCAGCCTCACAATGTGCTATTGTTTTAAACTAATCTTGAACATTACATGCAAAACCTTTTGTACGTAGCAAACTGTATTTTGCTCACTTCCTATCCACGTCTTCTTGTCCGAGAACCTGCCTCACATTGACAAAACAATTTCCTGCAGTCCAGCAATTGGCCAAATCAGTCAAATATGAGTTGACATTTGCAACTTTCTTTTTTTCGCCTTCAGTGGGATGGGAATAAATTGATGAGTGCATGCAAATGGCTCCAGGCATCTTATGAAGGAGATATGAAAAAGGGAAACTATTCAACAAAAAGCAAGCATTTGGGGAAATATCTATATCTGTGGTTAAGCCAAAGCCTGCACTCAAAAGCAACAAGGTACAAGAAATAATCCTTCAGCAAAACAAAATGGAAAAAGGAACCCTTTGGTGGGATCCTTCATCTCATGACAAAGGTTCTGGGATTGTTTGGTCTGGAGAAAAGGAGGCTGAGGAGAGACTTTATCGCCCTCTACAACGACCTGAAAGGTAGCGAGGTGGGGGTCGGTCTCTTCTCCCCGGTACCTAGCGATAGGACAAGAGGAAATAGTCTCAAGTTGTGCCAGGGGAGGTTCAGGCTGGATATTAGGAAGAACTTCTTCACTGTAAGAGTCGTTAGGCATTGGAATGGGCTCCTCAGGGAGGTGGTGGAGTCACCATCCCTGGAGGTGTTCAAAAAATGTTTAGATGTGGCGCTTCAAGACACGGTTTAGTGAGTTTAGCGGGCATGGTGGCATCGGGTATACGGTTGGACGTGATGATCTTTGAGGTCTCTTCCAACCATAACGATTCTATGATTCTATGATGGGCCTTTGTGCAGAGACTGCCCAGTGTTCCAGCTGCATCTGAGTCATGCCCGGCATCGGCTTGACACAGGGAGAGGGTAGGATACAGCCATGGCAATGCCGTGCTGGCCCAGGAGCCATCGAGCCCGTTAAGCCCAGTCAATCATCATTTGGATCCCCCAGCCATGTCTAGGCTGGGCATGCTGAGCAGACTCACTGCTGAAGCCTTCACTAGCTCATGTCAGAGCACAGACATGTCCGATGCGTTCAGTCCTGGCCCTAGCAGACGGAAATAACGCTGAGAGCAGCTCCATGGCCCTCGGCCAAGAGTTATATCATTCAATTCTTTTTAATAGGAAATATACGTCTTTCTTCATTTGCTTGCTGGCATCCAAGCTTTTAGAGCTCCTCACTTCGTTCACAAGCTTTCTCTTCAACTTTAAAAATAAGACATTCTCTTCAAAGGCAATCCTTGACAATAATGCAAGATCACTTGGCTCTAGAAGCCGGAGCTTTAAGACAGCAGATAGTACAAGATTAACCAGCAAAATACTGAGCTTTGCCTGCCAGGCACCCACTGGTGTCCATGTGGAGGAGGGATGAAGAGAAGTGGGCCCACATTGCTAAACCCAGACATGGCTCATGTGCAAGCTGCAAATCTCCCATCCTCTTTTACCTCCCAAGGTAATGATATGTTGAATCTGTTTTGACTTTAAACATTTCTAAAGATCTTGCATGCTAGCAGCCTCCCATTAGAAATGGCAACATTTGCACCAGTTATTTTCTAAACTATTATGTGCATGTCTAAGTACCCAAAACACATACATAAACTTATGAAAGAGAGAAACAAAATTTCCCTCCTGCCCAGTTGGCTGGGACTAGTTTTTCAAGATTAGCAGAACAAGGTCTTGATAAACTACAAAATGCAGCGATCAGGACTCTGATGATCTGCACGCTGAAAGCGGCACACAAAGCTATAAATACAGACAGGAAAAACCAGTGATCTCAGCAAGGCAACTGCCAGTAGGTGAACTAATGAAGCAGACACAATATTAACGTCAATTCTGCAGTCCCGTCTGAGCGCTGGTAGAAATAGAAAAGGCCATTATCAGGTTGATATCATCTCAGTCCTTGCAAGTACACTTCTAGGGAAAAACAAGCCATAAGCGTCTGCCGAGCTTAATGGCTCTTTGTTCAGGAGTCTTCTTGGTGTTCAGACAAACTGCTTTCTAAATTGTGGAGGTTAAAAGTGGGTGATTCTGCTCACACAGCTCTGAGGAGCCTTACAAACACGTGCCTAAGCTCCACTTGCAATGCACTCAACCAGCAGCGTAAAGCACAGCATAAAGATTTTATTGGCGCAAATACTTGATGCCCTGTACCGTAAATGGCAGAGCAATGTTTGGGTCCAAAGTCTACATAAATCTGTGGAAACGCTTGGCTAAGACAATAATCAAATTGTGCAAAGCACCCTAAAAGGGGCCAATACCATTCTATGTCCCTCAACTCTGGCAGGAATTTTGTGCATCTTCTTTCCAAACGGAAAATCTCTCCAGCTACTTAGTTGGAGAGGGTAATATTAGCGTCAAAGATTCCTTACAAACTCTTGTGTGTTAATTTAAATCTTTGTTTCCATAAGTTCGACTGCCAGGACTAAAACAAGAAAAAATATACAATTAATGAATTTTCAACACTGCTAAAAATCATGTAAATTAAGTTTTCTGGAACTAAAACCATCATGACTTTAAGGTCTGCTGTATCTCAACTTGTCAGTCAAAGAAGATGCTGGTGGTCCCTGAAGAAGGCTGAGAATTTATCTTTTCCAGTTATATAAAATTCCCTTTTTCTATCCTGCATGTTCACACAGTAATTGGATCTCAACCTCATTTTTGGTCCAGGACGCAACATTGTCTAGCCTGCATTTCTATGGGTAATTACATGGGGTGGGTGGGAAAGGAATTTCCCAACAGGGGGGAAGAAGGGAAGCAGTTTTGTGGCAGGTTGATCTCACTTCAAGGACCGCCGGCTGCTGGCAGCCTTGAGGAGGTTTTGGAGCAAGAGAAGTGGCCTGAGGAGATGGATTAGTGTGGCCGAGCACGGTGGAGGTGGTCAAAGGTGCACAATCACGATCACTGCCACGGATTTTGTGTGTATGTACGTGTGTATTTACGTGTGTCTGTAATGCAATACAGTCACATCGTTGGCTAAAAGGATCATTGCCATCTAGCCAAATATTTCATAATTTTTTATGGTCTGCTTAGCCTTGGATCGGCTGATACGTTGAAATGTACCAGTAAGTGCTGTCTAATAGATTGCAGACCTCTGTGAAAAACCACTATCAGTGTTTCAGCAGTGCACTGTACATGTGTCAGAGAAGTGCACCGTCAGCAGGATAGCGGCTGGGCATCTATCCACATTTTCCTTACTTTTAAAAGAGCCGGCGACCTTCCAGAGGCCTTGATCGAAATGGGATGAATAAAAACTAGGTTAGGCATTGTAATTCTCGGTGCAGCTTCTTTCATTGTGCATAAAATGGTCTGTATGTCCATTTGCGGGCACGGAAATTGAGTTTGAGCACTTCTTGAGCACTTTAGCGTGAATTCATCCACACAGTCTGCTACTGTGCTGCCAAGAGCAAACTGCACCTCGTGTGACAAGCTTCCAGAAAAGGATCTGGAAAGCTACAAAACAAACATGTAAAAAATAAAATACACCTCCAAAGCACAAAACTCAGCCCACATATCCAGATTGCTTTTCTCATTCGGTTCGGGCTTTCTTTGCTCTCCTGCAGCCTCATTGTGTGAAGGTATGGGTAGAATGTGCCTGCTGCTACATTTTGAGTGTGTTTAGAGCCAATGTGCTTACAGAAGATATAAAAAGACCCGGGTGAAGGAGAGGGAGAGGCAGGAAGAAGGAGAACAAGAAGGCGGCTGAGGAGAAGCAAGGTAAGCTTAGAGGGACTCTTCGACACCTGGCTTTGGGAGCTTCTGCCCAGCACTGGGAATTTGGTCAGTCAACAGTTGCCAAAACCATGCTATCAGCATTACTGGGGGACAAGACATGCCATGGGGGGATGCAAAAGGGACCACGAAACACTCCTTTTCAGTCTGAGGTCCCCCAGGATTGGTGGAAATCCTTTTACTGATTTCACTGACCTTTGGATCAGGACTTCCATCCACCAAGGAGCACAAGCAGCATCGAAGTTGGAACAATGGCTGCAAGATTGCTAATTAATTTGATACATTGCGGTGCCAGAATGGACCACCCAGCTCTACCAGGACTAGCTGAGCGTCTCTAAGCAGCCCATGTACTTGCCCAAGTAGTAATGACTCAGGAATCACTAGGGATCAGAAAGGTTGATCACCATTCAAAATCCTGCACTCTGGCTGGGCATAGCAACCATTTCTAGCCACCCTTGGTGAGGTAGGAGGTACCAGATCTTAAATCTCTTGCTTCTTATTCCCATATCTTGCATCTGGGATCTGTCTCGTGTTTGTTCTCATGGGGCCAGCAGCTCTGCTTGTATTTCTGCCTGGGAAGGAGGCACAACCACCCCACCCTGCCACAGTAACTTGGTCTCTGACCCGCTGCTGAGCCTGTCAAATGTCTAGATAGTGAGCCAGCAGTGAAAATCCAAACAACAGACCTGACTGCTTCTTCCTTGCTGCTTCTGGTGGCTTCCCTCCTGCCTGGTGACCCATGCCATGGACTGGATATGTGACCGATCTGCTGTCTCAGAACGAGAGCTAGGGACAAGCTGGGAACACGTCAGCTTGCCGGGCACCATATGCAGTGATCCTTGCTCAGAGGCATCCTCCCATTCCCAGCGATGTGGTCTTCCCTTGACGCCTGGTTTGGGGCAGCAATCCACATAGGGACCAGCGGCAGGGTCCGGGTGGCACCGCACAGAGCACTTCACATCCCCATCAACGGCTTCTGAGGTGTAGGGACTCCTTGGTGGCTGCATGGAGGAAGAGAAGCAGAGGGAAGGGTCTGTAAATGGCTCAAAGTGATGTATTGCAATCAAAACTGAAGAGATTCATAGACTTCTTAAGGAGGCAGGCCGTGCTCAAAGAGCCCCTGTGATAACGGGTCCCTGGCTTTGGAGGAGCTCAGCGTATTGTTGAAATACAGATGATAAACGCAGTCTTCAGAGCTTGCTAACAAAGCTGGAAGCACAGGAGCAGGCAGAGTCCTTAGCACGCTGCGGGGCTTACATTGCACTTTCACCAGTAGGTCTCAAGGCCCTTCAGGAGGATTATCCCCACTCACAGATGGGGAAACTGAGGCAGGGACAGTGGCAGTTCGCAGCCACCCGGCAGGCTGGGGAGCACAAGGAGGGGGAGCAGCGGGCTGCCACACTCAAGCCTTATGCTAGGAGATACAGTAGCAAAAATAGGAAAGCCTAATCTGTCCTGTCCTTAGAGGAAAGCATCCCCTTGGGCTTTACTGCTGTGTCTAGCACTGCAGATTAAAACAGATCCCCCTTGCTCACTGCATCCCAGCACAGATAGGAAATACTCCTTTTGTAAAGCCCTTAGCTCCAGAGTCTGCATCAATAAAATGTAAAGGAGTTGCTGGCAGAACAGCATGAGCTGCCCAGGTTCTCTGAGGCATCAGGATTACCTGCAGCCACCCAGGGAAAGGATCAAGGTGCTACCAAAATGCAATCACCCCTCAGGGTAGGGTGCCAGTCACACACACACAGCAGCCAAGAGTCAGGCTGCAGGTATTTACCGTTCAGTTTTGGTTTGTGTCCTTTAAAGCACTCTTTACAACGATACGGCAGGAAGAAAATAAAGAGGGGAAGATCAGAGGTAAGGCAAGTCTTTCAGAGCAGGAGAGGATAAATCACAGGCAGCTTGGTCAGTAATGAGTGGTCTAGAGCTCTCTCAGGTTTCCAAGAGCTCTTCCCCATATACTGTCAAAGCCAAGGGTTCCTGTGTTCCGATGGGCCAGGTATCGCTCCGAAATGGGTTATGTGCTTCCTCCAGTGGTCCGGGCTTTGCTGGGCTGGTTAGGTAACGTACCACTCTTGCAACTCAATCGGCAAAGGAAGTTTGTTGAGATAAAGAAGATGGACATTTTTCAAAGGAATTTATTTGTGCAATGGCCAAGCAGCCTGTGGAACTTAGACATAGCACCACGTCAACAAACTTAGCAGAATTAAGAATCACAAAGCTGTTTTATTGATAAAGGCACCACCTGCAATTAGCAGAACAACTGCAATTACTAACAAGCACAAACAGCCTCTACTTCAGGATACTGCAGCCAAGCTCAGGTAGACTTGGAAAGAACATTATTTCTTTTCCTGCAGAAGTGGCTAAGACATTATAAAATTATTTTGTCCCAAATCAGGACAAAAGAACAAAATCTCAAATATATACACACATCTGAACAAGTCATTCAGACTACCTTAATGAAAAATTTTGAGTCGAGACACTCTCAATAGTTATTTCTTTAATATTTCTTTAATATTGATCATAATTATGTTTATGTGCTGAAGTGTACCAGCATAAGTACATCTTCCCTCCAAATGGTCGAGAGCTTTGATGGGACTGTACTAAATAATATAGAAGATGTTCCACGGATTGGACTTAGCTAAAGAAAAAAATTTTACTTAAGTATATACCTTGGCAAATCAACTTGGAAAAGGATGTCCAAACTCAACTTAGACCCAAATATTTAGGATGCTTGGAGTGCGATTCCTCTCCTCAGCTTCAGTTGAATGCAACAAATATCTGTTTACATTAGAGCCAGCTCTCCAGACCCCATTAAACTTTGTACAGCTAGGCCCCTCCAAAAGGCAATGTACCTGACCTAACTGGGTGGGCTGCACCCTCCAGCCGTCTGTTTCTCCCCACTGATGTGCAAGGGGCTCTGCTACCTCTCCACATGCAGATGTCACCTTTGTGGGTGTCTAAAGTTAGGTGGGGTGTCTCCTCTGGCCCTGTTGTTGCACACAGCAGTTAGCTGTGGTTTGTCCACCACCAGCTGAAGATCTTGAAAGTCAAACAATACATTTCAAATCAACATCTCATTTGAAATGGAAAACCCAACTGTCTAATTCCAAACATATCTCAATAACCATTTGAAAATGTCCAATCCCGGCCTTATCAGAGGCTGCCACCACCCAGCCTCTGCCTCTGCCTCACTCCGTCGCTTTTCCATCCCTCTCCAGGCGCCTTCCCCTCACTTCTCCATCAGCGGGCTCCTGCAATTGCCCCCTCCCCAGCCTTAACCATCACTTGGGCACACACTCCCCATTCTGCCCCTCTTGGGTGTTACCACCTCCTGCTACCCAGCTCGGTGCTTGAACCCAGCTAGGACTAGCCTCTCCCAGTGGTGGGGTACTGGGAACACTGGGCAGCCCCTCTGACTCACTGTGTTGGCACATGCCTTTCCTTGCGTGGGCACCAGGCCCTGCTACCCATCCCTTACAGGGGACGCAAATATGATACTCAAGGGAAAAAGAGGACATTATAATGTGAAAACCACAATGAAGAAATCAAGAGGTATGTTTGCCTCTGCCTTCTGCAGAGCAGGGTTAGGCATGTCAAATTTGAGCTGTTTTAACACTTTTTCTTGGAATATCACTTTTCACTCAATTCTATATTCTGGCTGTAAACATATGGCAACAGATCTGGAGAGATGACCGGGGTGCATGCTCCTGCAGAGCACAGCGATGTCAGGAATCCCTCCATCTTGCAGAGTTTTTTTCAGTTTCCATCTCACGGGGAGAGGGCCACTTTCTCTTTTTCAGCAAAAGACTCTCAGAGGTAAGCTAGCCTTTCCTGACAGTGTGCTCGCCTTCCTCCCCCACGCTCCCCCTCACCTCTGCCAAACTGGATGAACTGGATACCTTCTCAAGATACACCCCAACTTTTAAAGCACCATACTGCTGACATGGTCTAATTCACATCTCCCTTCCGCTCCCCCACGTACAATGACACAAACTCTCACTGACTCCCAGGACGGGCATCACGTGCTGGCCTGAGGTGCCACACAACCCAGCAAATATACTCACCATTTCCACCAGGATCATGAGAGGTTTAGGACACATCGTCAGAGGAAGATGAGGTCTGGAAATTACTGTAAGCACAAGGGTGGCCCACTTACTTTCAGTATGGGTTTGGTGCCCTTGACTGGGAGAAGACGGCTGGCTTCCATTGATGTAGGAACTAACAGACTCAAACTTAAACAGGGAGATCGTAGGGAGCAAAGGTGCTCCACAGCATCCGACTCTCCTCCCACCGAGGACTGGTGAGAGCCCTGCTTTGCCCTCGTCCTTGGAGACCCTTGCCCCTGCACCCAAACCTCCCCGAGGACAGGACTGCAGCACCTGGATTTATGGGGCCCTGCACAAGATTTGGTCTCTGGACACTCAAACATACAGGAGTCATTTTTGGTCACATAGCCTCAATATGAACTTGCTCCACTGAAGCGAAAAGCAATAGGGTCATATTTTGAGGAGACTAGGATGTGTGTGTAAATAATAACCCTCAAAATTCCATTTATTTTTTTAGCTTTCGCTATATTTGATCTGTGATAGTCTAGCACCCAGACTGACCTTTAAAACAAACAAGTAGATGTACTTTTTCACCCAACACGTAATTAAATTGTGGGACTCGTTGGCATGAAATCTTGTGGAGGCCAATAGTTTAGACAAGTTCATAGAGGACAAATCTACCAAGGTTTGCTGAAAGTAATGTTCTGGATGCATCTTCCAGGCCAGGAAGATCTCAGACTGCCAACTGTGAGAAGATTTATCTCTTTCCTTGAACTCCTGTTACTGACCAGACTGAGCCTGGACCGAGCTAGGTGGACTTTTTTGCTCTGGCTGCAAAAGGTGGTTCTTCCTTCTGGGCATGGCCTCTCTGCCGTGAACATTAAGCTTTTTTTCCTCCAGCGCACCGGTAGAGCCACACTTTAAGGTCAGATGTTTGCTTGCTCTGGAGGGGTATTTGTTTGCTTGGATTCTGGTTGGTTTTGTTTTGAAGAGTGATGTGGTTAAATACAAAGAGGTGCAGGCTGGACTCTTGCATTATTCATCGGAGTTAGGCAATCCCAAACAAAAGCCAGGCTGGCATTAGTGGGAGTTTCATGTGTTACTCGTTCCTCAGGGAGATCTGCTCCAACAGCACTAATTGGTAGCCTCAACACTAGGAGTCCATGTCTCCGTCTCCGACTTTCCCAGGGTATGATAACACAGGAGTCACTCGTGGCTGCTGCAGCCCCCATCCAGCGTGCACCCACCTTCCCCGTGGGCTCAAAGCAGGGATGCAGGAGTAGCGAGGCAGCTAACCCGTGCATGGCATGAAAGCCTCTGCCAGGTTGCCAGAAAAAGGAGAGGAAGGTGAGATGGATGAGTGAAATCTGAATAGGAAATGGGATACATTAGGTTGGGCTTTCTCTTTGTGTACAGTGGTGCACAGCAAGACTTGCAGGGACTTAGAGCGGATGGTGATAGCCCAGTAGAGAGCCCATGGAGATGTGCTCAGCTGTTCCTGTGCTCCTGCATTGATGTGTGATGCACCCTGGGGCTGACTCATCCTCATGCTGCTTTGGTGGATCCCCTTTGTTGTCAGGGCAGCAGCATCAGCACAAAACAAGGAATCACACAGCAGTGATTTGGGGAGCTGGGGAGCGATGTTTCCACTAGAATTGGCTTCTGTTTGCCATGGTCTTTGCTGTGAAGAACAAATAAGGCTATGGCATGAACTGAACTTTTAAACCCAGGCTGTTCAAGTGGGTTTGAAATTAGGACCTTCTTTACTTAATTATAAATGAAAGACTCTTTACAGCATTAAGCTACCCTTTGATACAGCTAAAATTGCAAGAAGGGAGACAAAACAGAATCTTAGCTCGGGTTTGGAGATGTAGTTGTTTCACCTCAGTGGAGTACAAGTTGTTTACAAAACTGATGTTTACAATAGGAACAAAGGGCTCTCAGATAAGGCAAGAAAACCCCGTTTACCTGTGGGAAGAACTGGTAACAGGATGCCTGAGTTAAAACACTGAGTTCAGTTTTTTACCGAAATGAGTTATTTTGTGCTGCTTTCTGTTGATTTAAAATGAGATGACATAGAGACAGATTAGCTAAAACCACAGACATTATAAATTGCAATTTGGCCTCAAAAGCTAAAATTCTTTGATCTGTGACTCAGTTGGGGCCAAACTGAAGAGTATTTAAAGAGGGGGAAACATGTACAAGGGGAAAAGAGCTTGGACATAAACAACATTTTCTCAAATTACAGTAGCTGACCTGAATAAGTCTTCACCATTATTTTCATCGGAGTTTAATCATGTCCACCAGGAAAGATGCAGAGCAGCATCTGCCCATGGAGTTTCTAAGACAAAACATGGCAATCTCTAGTATGTTCATTAACCACAAGCCTAGAAAGCATTTCTTCTTTGCTGCCCAGTTTGGGGCTCATATTTGGTCTGGCCTTTCTGTGAGAAGTGTGGTAAGAGATTTTGGAGCTGATACATAAGCAATTGGTTTGATTTATTTTTTTAATATAGAATCAGAAAATCTAGGATTTGGCAGCTTTGAAAGTCCTTAAGGGTTAAGAATATGCTTAAAGTTAAGTATGTGAGTCGATGTGTGCTGAAGCAGGAGCAAAACTGTCCTGCTCTTTAGGGAAAAATATTCCCCATCTCTCCCTCCCTCCCTTTGGAAAGGTTTCTGCTCCAGCCAGCCCTCCCCACTCTATCCAGCAGGTCATGGGGCAAAAACCCAGCTTATTTTCTCAGAAACATGAGGTCCTCTCCCTGCTCTTTAGGCAGTCCAGTGGTCTTTTGCACTCTCTTGCAACATTTATCTTTTAAAATAATGTTTTATTGTCACTTTGGGACCAGACCTCCTTTATGCTCCCAATCGCCTTGACACGTGTTTCACAATTCCTGCTTTTGCCAACGGTAAAGGGCGAGTGATGGGGGGAAGGTTTCCAGCTAGGGACGGAGCCTGCCCACCCAGAGGAGCCGGGCTGCAGCACGGAGGTGGGCTGCTGGAAGTCTGCCCAGGCAGCAGCCCAGCCCCTGGAGCAAGGGCCATGCTGGAGGACAACCTGCATCTTTCCTGTACATCTGCACATGCCGGCTCGAGGCCTCGTTACATCCCAACGTTGGAGGGCATCCAACGGAGCCTTTCTGGAGCACAGCAGAGAAGTGATGTCAGGTTTGTTTCGCCAAGAGTTTGGCACAGGTAGTTTCAAGCCAGATGATTTTCCTACTTCCCAGCGCGTAAACAAAATGCACCTCTAGTCCTTCTCCCATTGGCCTCGTTATTGCCCAGCAAGCTTTAGCAAAGTCGTGTGAAGAACCCCTCCAGACCCATCAGTGCTCCTCCTACCTTTACTGGAGGTGCAGCCATACATGTGTTCGTTTGTACTGCTTTTCAGAGGCTTACCAGCACTGTGCTGTAAACATTACTTTTCATCCCAAGAAATGTCCTTCCAGACGAGAAGGGAGCCCTGGACTTGCTGGGATTACCCTAGACTGGAGGCAGGCGGCTCTTGGCTGATGTTTCTGGTGGTGGCATTTGGTGATCCAACGGTCTAGTCCTGGCACTGACTGATTTGCCACACACCGTAACTCACCTGGTTGTTCTGCCTCAGCTTCCCTTTGGCAAAAAATCAGCAGTCATATACCCCAGGATAATTGCATTGTTTAATGAGATAGCAGTCCTTGTCTTGCTCTTCTTTCTTTAATTGCTCCTACTGAAGACAGACCCATCTCCAGAGTAAGACAAATAGGATTTAACGCAGTATTTGCACAGACCTGCAGTATGAAATGCTGCTAGGAAAGTGTTTGAGTGGGAGAGTAAAGACGACTTACTTTCAAAAAGGCTCAATTTGGAGAGGTCAGTAACTTAAATTTAGATACTGATTCAACATATTGCTGAACCAAATACTCCTCTTTTGTGTGCAATGCCACTCATACCACTCATGTGCTTAAAATTAAGCATATGCTTAAATACTTTGCCAGATGAGGTCTTCAGAGCTCCATTAGCACTGTATGTTTTTGCTCTAAATTCACTGTAATTGTTTCTCATTGAATAGATGCTCACTGAGTAAGATATAAAAAGAGCATGGGAACAAAGGGGCCCTCAATCTGAGACTTTGATCCACATATTATTCAAATACATAATGACTGCTTTGATTTATGGATTTATAATTCTATTGAGGCATTCCGGAGATTACCCAAAACATTCCAGCTCCAGTTGATGCTGGAGGGTGTTACCAGAGCCCCTGCCTGGAATTAGAGGGATAAAATTTAGTTGCCTGTTTGCTGCTGAGATTACATCACAGATTGCAGGATAAGAGCAAGCTGCATGGCAATGCACTCACTTATATTTGGTGCTAATTGCAAAGGCTTTTTCTTCCCTGTCACCTAAGAAAAGCATCTGAAAGTACAGACTGTCTTCTACCCGCAGTATATAGAGTTTTGGCAGTATAACAAGACAGCAGACTACCTAGTGGGTGTGTTGAAAGAAGGAGCAGATGGTAGATTGCTAGCACAAGGATTTAGCAATGCATTTAGAAAACAGATTATTTTGGAAGAGGAGAAATTATGAAGTATGATTAGCCCCCTCCCCTCTACTCCCACTCCCCTCCCCAAACATATCCCCACAAAATGTTAGTTTGGCCACGCACCATAGGAGTGACTCAGCTCCGATACTCAGTAAGACTTTTGCAAGAATTCAAACAGGTGACATCTGTGAAGAAACAAATGCCCTGCTTTTCATTTGTACCAATACCAGTTTGGATTTTTAAATCCATTGCACCTTACACAGCAGACCCACCCTGTTGCTAGCAGAGTCAATTAGTAGTAAAGGGACCTGGTCTGCAAGAGGGACCTTTCCCAGACGATGGGGACTCACCACCCAGCTCAGGACCTGCTCTTGCTCTTTGCTCCCCACCTACCACCACTCTTGTCTCCCATTCGTTATGTATTGGTTATGTTGAGAGATTTAGGTGTGGGATAGAGTGTGATGGTTCTGCTTGGTGAGCAAGCAGAAAGAATAAGGCTTCATTAAGTGCTGAATCTCTTAATGTGGTCCCATTCTGGGAGAGAAAGAGCAACACCTGAAATGGGGGCAACCTGTGCTGGTAGACCCTAGGGAGCCTTCTAGTTACCTAAGGAGTCCTCTCTTTCTTTAAAGGTGGTGTTATCATGGCTTGAGGATAGATGAAGAGCTTTGTACTGCGAATGGGTGAAACCCTGGCAATGTGAGAAGAAACAGGTTTGGGTTTCTGCCTACTGCTGGGACTTTGGAAGTGGGACTTTGGGGTTAGCCAGAGATCAGCTTGGGGAGTGACCGTGTTAATGTTTCCCTCCACTTGGCCACACTGACAAAACAGGATTTAAGACAGACATAAGAGGGGCTGTAGAATAATATCTAAAAAGCCCTTCAGTATGAGACAAGGAGCAGGAGCTGGGCAGGAAATAAGAGTGCTTTTCTGGTACGGTGCTAGGAGGTCACTCTTGTTACACACTTCTCTGCTTGATAACTCCATCTCCTCCACGGTTGCCATCATCGATGCAAGAACAGGGACCCATATGGACATCAGCAAGGGAGTCTTGTGTCCTCAGTCCCTGTGGTATCTTGAAATTAGGTAACAGCAAACCACAGAGACAATACAGATCCTGGACAAAGAGTGTAATTTTGGTCCTTTCCAGTTCATCCTCTTAGGATCTCAGATTCTTGAGACACAAGGGTGAGATTCATCTGGAGACCTAGATCGTTTTGGATGATTCAATTCATGTTATCCTAAACAAGGGGTCTAAAATAAACCAGGTGTGTTGCATCCTGAAGTTGTCTGTTTCTTCCAACAACTATGCAAAGAGCCCAGAGTAATCAGCTCAGATAGAGATTATTACTCTGTAGACATTTAAGCTGGGTGAGATAAACACCACTCAAAGATCCCAGTTCACTACAAGAAATGTTCTGTTGGTAGGAAAATCAGCCACCTGCAATCCAGAAAAGAAATATCGTGTGTTACCTGTGCACAACAATAATATTGAACATAGCTGCCATTTAGCAGTATTAGGGAGAAGAGGAGGCTGTACTGATCACTGAGAGGAGATTCTCTTTGGAGATGAGAGTGTCTACTTCAGCATGAAATGACACTGGGCTTAGTGTGCCTTTTCCTCAGGTGCACCATCAGATTACCTCATATCGCTTCACAACTTAAATGAATTCTTCAGTGCAGTGACATTGGATGCGGCCACTTCTCAGAGTGTCCATCTGTCTGGAGATGATGGAACGGAGAAGGCAGCCGAGAATTTTCTGGTCATCAAAGCATCTATGTCTCAGCAATTACCAGCAGCTGAGTGTTCAGATCTCATTTTTGAGTTGGGAGTGGAGTATAGGAAACTAGATCTTACATCATGCACCAGCCACTACCTCAGCATTTCAGAGTGGTGGCACATCCCTCCAGAAACCACCTGTTTTCCATTCATGCTAAGGCTGTGTCCTTTTCGCTATCCAGAATCCCAGCAGAGGTTTCTTCTGGTTTTAGACAGACTGGTAAGTCTGGATGGTTTTGATCTCACAGCAAAGCCAGGTCCCTATAATCAGGAAGGAATTGCTTTTTTGTGGATAGGACTGATCTGGTGGTGGAACAAACTCACAAAGTAACACAGTCCTCATTTTCTCTTGTGGAGTGTGGACTATAGGTACCCTGAAGATACTGTACATGCTGGAAGAACAGAATTTATCTTGCATTTGTCCCATCTGTGGTGGATGAAAGCTGGTGGAGAACTATCAGGTCCTCAACTTAGAGATGGTCAGCACTGCTTTTGAATAAGGTGGGCTGATTTTACTTTGAAGGAGTCAATAAAGTGTTTTTTGCTCAAGAAGTCCTTGCTGAATATTGGGAATCCTGGTCACTCTCAGCTATAGCATTTTCTTTTGGGATCAGATTGCGGAGATGCAGCTCTCAGAGAGGCCAAGTACCTTTGCTCTCCTTCACCCTCCTCAGTCTCGCTATAGCCCTGCGTAAAATGCAGAGCTGGCTCAGAAACCTCCTTTTGGAGACTTGTGATCACCAGGGACACACTGTCACTGGGCTGACTGCTGGTTGTAAATACTCCAAATGAGCTTTTTTATTTTGGCTTCCCCCCCCTCCCCGAAAACGCTGATCTGACACAAAAAACCCATACTTTAGGAATGGGATGATTTTGACAATACTCTGACAGAAACCAGGCATGTTTCCAGTGCAGCCCCATGTGCCAGGTGGGTTTCCAAACCCTTCTCGTTTCTTGTCGGCTCACACACAGCACCCCTGGCCGGCTGCCCTGCC
>NW_009599656.1:18195-19619 GCF_000690535.1 Cariama cristata | reverse complement strand
GGCACAAGGCTCGTGGGTACAGCAAGTTCCCGGAGCTTCCCTCCACTGCAGCGAAAGAGCCCAGCAAAGGCGACCGATCTCTGGGTCGCAGTGCTAAGAAAGTCATCCTCCCTGGGTCTTCTCTCTGGGAGTCTTGGGAATGCTTGTAAATGGTTGACACACAAAATACCATCTTAAAGTTTTCTCAGACAACTTTTGGAACTTTGCCACGTCAAAGTTTTATTTGCTTTTGGAGTAAACTTTTTTTTTTTTGGTCCCATCTGTGGAACTGAACAAGGAATAAAATGTAGATCCATCTGTTCAAACTACCCATTACCTCTGACTCCATCAACAGAGAGGTGTTGCTGCACCACCTGCAAACTCTTCTGGGAGCAGATGTGACCTCTCCTCAGCAGCTTCATTCTTTCCCCCCGGGAGATCTCCACAAATGGTCCCACTCCCCACACATCCTCCCGAAGGGCTCTCAACTGTGGGGCACCACAAGGTGTTAATCCTGTCAACCTCTCTTGTTTCTCATGGCCATGAGGAAAGGCTATTCAGGAAGATGCAGCTCTTTTTTCTTTTTATCAGGTCTACAATGGTCAAAAGCACGTCACTGTTTTCCTCTGGGCTGGAGGACACAAGTCAGCCTCTACCTGGGACTGGTACACCACCCAAAGGGAAACACGCAGGTGAGATGAGGGTGGTTATGGCAGCGTGGAGACATGGTGGAAGCCATGCCAGCTCTTCTGACTACAGGATTACACATTCCCGTAATTCAGGGAAAATCTGCAATTCAGAATTGATTTTAGATTCCCTGCTTGTTCCTTGGTGGTTTGATCACAGCAGTGACACAGCCAGCTTTGCAGAGCCTGAGTCTGCCCAGCAGGTTGTGAAAAGGGGCAGCCCATCTTTTCTATCCTCTTCCAAACCACCGATCAGGTGGCTGCGATGCCCCAGTGCCTTCAATGGATGCTGCAGCCAGAGCCCTACCAGAGCCTGGCCCTGCCGCACAGCAGCATCTTGCTAACCAAGTATGTGAAACCCGCTCGTTCCCAAGGGGAATTTAAGAAAACCCAAATTAAAAAGAAAAAAAAAAATCTGGTGTTTTTTAAGGCAGTCTGGTTTTTTTGAGTTGAGGGAGGGGTGGATCTTGGGGATTTCATAGGCCGCAGTGCCAAGTACGGCCAGGGAGCAGCTGGGAGCCCTTCACTGGTACAGGGCTGGGCTGGCAGCTGATCGAAAGCACTTGGTTCCCTCTTTAAAGAAAGACTTGAAAGGCTCCACCGTGGGGGAAGAAAAACACAAGAGCAGTGGTATGAGGAGCTGGCTGAGAGGACAGAGACAGGCTGCAAGCTGGGGTTTAGCAGCTGAAGCCTGTTAAATGGACAGATCAATCAATAGCCCTTTTAATGAGGAGGAAAGATCAATCTTTTCTCTTTCCC
>NW_009599656.1:12659-18061 GCF_000690535.1 Cariama cristata | reverse complement strand
TCCCATTCTGGCAGGTTGGTCCTCACCTGCCTCTGGCACAGCACTTGGGGCTGTGAAATGGCCACATTGCTTGGGACAGGGAGGTGGGAAGTTAGCGATGGTCATACTGGTATATCTTGTTAAAAAGTCATGCTGTTAAACAACAGGGTCAGGTACAACACCTGGTATTGATCAGAATCAAGTGAGAGAAGGATGTCCTTATGATTTATACCAGTGGCTGAGGAGGTCACTCCCCCGTTTCCCACAGTCAGCAATGCTGGAAGCATCAGAAGATGGATCTAGAACCTCTTCAGTAAGCAGATGTCGTCTTTCCTAATTGGAGATTAGCTTCAACCCTGCTGTGTTGTTTCAGAAATGTTCCTATCAGCATTTTGCAAGGATCCTGTACTTGTCTACGGGCAAGCAGAAAGGCCCTGAGTCTCAAGAGACCGGCCACCAGCAGTGGCCCATCCTCTGCCTACTGAATTTGGAAAGTTCCCAGGTGCAGGCCAGCACAGCCCCCATAGAAACGTGCAGTGCTCTACACAGGATTTTTATTCAGAGTCATGAAAATAGTCAACCCAGTCAGACAGGCACAGTTTTGTATTGTTAGGAGCTGGTTCCACTGGGGAATTTTTGAGTTCAGATTGCCCAACTCTAGCTCGGCAGGGCTGGGTGCCAAGGTATTTGGGCACAAAACGGTCAAGTGAGGTTTCATTCTTTTTTTGTAGACAGACAATATTTTTATGCCCCGTCATGGCTGGGCAATCAAAACAGCAATTAGGTTGCATCAGCAGATGTGCTTACTTTTAGTGATTGTCGGTCTCAACAGCGCAGAAGCTATATTCTGTTTGGTACAAAGATCTTTTCATTTCCAAATAAAACTTGGACCTTTAAAGTGCTTCGTCAACCATCTGAAAAGCTGAGCAAGGGTGGCATTCGCTTTTAGCACTCTCAGCTCAGACAACTGCAGATGTTTATCTCTGGCACTCCGGTAAGGTGAGCAGAAAGTGGAGAGCTTGCATCTGCTCGGCAAAGGCAGGCAGAGCACAGCCTGTGCCGTCACTCGCAGTCCTGGATAGGAACAACAGAGCAGATTTTGTTTTCATGTCAGCACAGCCCAGCTTCCCAGGTCTGCAAGGCTGCGGCACAGCTCCACATCGTTACTCTCTCCCCTGGTGTGGCCTGGCCCAAAGTTAAGCAGTCGTCCGGAGAGTCACGTAACATCCCTCTGTGATTGGGGACAGTGAGGGTGTTGCATGAGCCATGAGCGCCTCAAGGCAACAGAGAGAAACGGTGACGCACATGGTCCTGAGCATCTCAAACAGAACAGCCCTCAGCCCCTCATCTGCTGAGGGCTCCTGACTCTGCAGGTGGCCGGATAAGACAAGCCACCAAAATGTGGCACTTCACTTTTAGATGATCAAAGCTAAGTGCCATGAATCCTACCCTTTACTTACACATAGTATCTGCACCCATAATCTCCCAAATATCCTGCATTCCCAAATCCACCAAGCAGCAATGAAACTTGCTGGTACCTGTCACTTTGGAAAGTCAAGTCTTAGCCATGCCTCAGGCTTCACGGGAACTTTTGCAGGTTGGAGCAACTAGGGCATTAGGTACAATAATACACATTAATTTCACTCAGATTAGCTGAAATGCAGCAAGGTAGAGGTCTAGGAGAGAGATTTGTCTCCTGCCAGCTCAGGTCATCATGGGTGCAGCCATGTGCCCATCCTGGCAGGAACATCCAGCTAGTGGCATGGGCACCCTGGGTTACAGCACAACACCCTAGAAACACGCTGCAAGGAGACAGTGCAGGGAAAGCTCAGGGCTTGAAAAGCATCTAAGAAAATGGGGCTCCATTTTCATTTGAGACTCTTTGGTATTAGTAGAATATGAACAGAGTTTAACGGGCTATTACATATGGCAAGAGCACAACCTGGTCACCTTCAGGTTGTCTGTAGGGTACCTGCAAGGAAAACAGTTTCACCTCTCCACATTAGGTCATTTCCAATAATGTTTAAAGTTAAGATAAACCCCTTATTTTTCCATATTGCTCTTACTTCTGTTATATTCTCTTTGCTCTTTTTTCCCCCTCTTTCCTCACTCCAGTCTGCAGATGCGTATTTGCGCTGAGGATGGTCAGCTTGTAGGAAGTACATAATTCACTGGATGGTATTGGAATTGGCTCAAAAATTAATTCTACACCTAGGGTCTGAAGCAAGGCAGGTGAAGGTCACCAGAAAGTCTTTTACTGACCTCAGAAGAATGCTAGATACTTTGTGCATGTAGGAAAAAAAGAAAAACAACAAAAAGAAGAGAAGCAAATCCTGAGCCTTCCAGCTTTGGTCCTGGACCATCAGTTAGTCACTGTGTGTTGCAGTGGCCAAAGCACCAGCTTCGTGGTGAATGTGGGACAAACTGGAGAAAGGGTTCACCAGTGCTGAGAGGGCAGGGACTTTTCCACATGAAGTTATGAGGGCCCTGAGCTAGGGCTGATGGAGTGGCCGTGATGGATGAGCCTGGCATGGACAGACAAAGGGGGCCTGGGGCTTTCTCACCAACGCGTCCCTGGTGGGCAGATTTCATCAGAAGCAATTTAAAAGATATCAAGCTCTTTCCTAACTTCATTTGTCTATATAAATAACTAGTGCAGCTGACAAAGGGCTGTTCCGGGGTCACGAAAGGGATGGGAACTAGTACTCAGAGCTGGAAACAGGAGGACAGACTTGAGACAGCTGTGTTTTTTCCAGGCAAGCTGTCTGGGGCATCCCTTAAGCCTCTGCAGCACCCTGCATCCTCACCACCTCCTGCAGGGCTGGGGCAGTCAGGTCGGGTGCAGAGGATCGGCTGCTGATTTTCCACTCATTACATGGATGGAGGATTTCATCTGTGCAGCCTCCTTTCAAGAGATAGATAGCTTGGGACTCATTCCTGATCATCGTATGTTACTGTGCTATTTATGTCTATTAAACCCCATACCAATCACCTTCACTTTACTAGCCTGCGTAATCTCCTTACTCAATCAGGGTGATCAAGGCTCAGGGCAGTAAGTGGCTACTGAAACAGCCTCCACTGCACTGTGGCTCCTGATTTCTCCTGCCTATACCAAGACAAGACCCTCACCAACACCAAGACTTGGGTTGTCTTCCTGCCCTGGACCCATGGCTGGAGAGTGGCTATGAATGGTGGCCTGAAGTGTCTATGTTTATTGAGCCAAAGCCTTACGGGCTGATCTGCCCAGACCCGTGGTGAGACTTGACCCTTTCTTTCATGGTGTACAGAGTTGGGACACTGGGACATGGCCATGGAACAACCCAGGAACCACAGGGTGTTCCCAGACCACGCTGACTGCAGTACTAGGGAGGGCATGGCTACATGCACGACACACATCGACAGTATTAGCAGGGATATTCGCACCTAGGCTAATGGAGAAATCACCCAAAGGTCAGGATCAGACACAAATAAACCCTGAAATACCAACATACTGTAAGGCTTAGACTCATCCTATATCACCCACAATTATAGGAATTTCCAGTGATGCTTCAGATGTCAAATGGGCTGATTTACCCTTTGGAAAGGTCCATCCCTCCCAGCGCTCTGCAAAGGGAGACTGGCATATCTGTGGTCCTAACTTAAACACCTCTGCTCTGCACGTAACTTAGATGAGCTGAATAATGCCCGAGAGTTGTTCATGAAACTGCGCAAACATGCACTGAACTCCTGGGAAGAAAATGTTTGTTCATTCCTTTGTCCCTTATCTGGTGCACTGCAAATGCTAAAACAGGTCAAGGAATTTGGCTCAAGAATTGTGATAGACTAGGAATGGAGATTAGCTTTGTGTGCCAAAGAGGGGCTCTTGATGCAGTGGTATTTTGAAACAGGTGGCAAAAGGAGGGTATGAACCACAAGGGAGATGCAGTTTGCTTTTGAAAGGAAGCTGGAGCCTTTTTTTTTAAAATATAAATTCAGTTTTGAAGTTGTCTAAGAGTCTTTTCTTATTTCCTACCTCAAAATGTAGGAGGTAAGCAGGAGAACGACAGCACCCTCTAAATACTTTGTGAGCCCATCTGTGTCCCTCACCACCCTCTATGCTTCAGCAACTACAGCTGAAGCGACCAGATGCCTACCAGAGTAGCTCGTAGCAAAGTGCTGCCTGTTGCACGTACTCCATAAATGCAGCCATTTGAACATCCTGTTCCTTTGCGGATTTTTCAGACAAGGTTTACATCCAAGGACCTGCTTTATTTGCAACAACTAGACAGAAATTTAAATAAGAAGGATTTCTTACAACAGTGGTTGTTATAAAATACTATTAGTCAAAATCTCCATCTCACTTGTTGGATACTATCCCTTTAAATGATGACTTTGCAGTATCACCAGGATGTCCTGTGCGATGCCCTTACCTAAAGAGCATCTCTGCTGGCAATTGTTTTTCCTGCTGGTGGGGGGAGAGTTTGCAGTACAACCTAAGTAAGAGTACTGTCAAATCAAATGGTTTCTGGAGCGTGCCACTGTAGAAAGACAGATTCAAAAGTTCAGTTCTCAGCTGTGCCCATGACCTGCGCTGTGACCTGCGCCAAGTCACTTCATCTTCCCGTGCCTCTGTTTCCGCTCCAACCTTTTCACATTTATCTCCATGACTTGTGAGCTGGGCAGATGAGTTTCATTGTGTTTGTACAATGCACACTAAACCAGAGCTGTCAGCCTGATTTGTGCCTCTTGGCGCTGCCAGTGTTACCAGTTCCTGGGGATTTACTGCAAGTCTGCATGTTTGGTGGCTCTCATGAAGTCTCCTTTTCTGGGATAATGCACCGAATTAATTTTTCATTTCAAAGGAAAGTGCATTTTTAGGCAAGCTTGAAAAGGCAAGCATTAGAAGTTCATACTTGAGAATGGAAATAATGCAGAGGTGAGGTGGTGTTATTTTGGGCATGCTAATAATTATTTTTAACACTTGGTGTTAGCAGTGTGGCAGAAACACAGAAAGAGCACAAATGACTTACCCACAACAGTAAAATTAGTAGAGAGTCAAAATGCTCCTGTTGCAAAGGCACTAGACAACCAAACATCTAATTACTACGTTTTAACAGTATGGAAACCCAGTTAATTTACAAAAGGTTGCATAATGTGTCTGCATATTCTGTTTACAAAGGAAGATGCTCCCATTAAAAGGCTGTGGGGTTGTCGGTGGGGATTTTTTTACCATGTTTATCAGGACAGCCCCACACTCCTCTGCACTCTGCCGCACACGATGTTGGCGGCCCGGCACTTCTCCCCTCCTCCAAATAGCGTTGCCAAGCCAAAATCCGCCTGCTCCCTATGTGCTGCGCAGGGCAGCCCTCCAGGGAGTAAGAAAAGGGGCTGGCAAGGAGGAAACCTGGACTTTCTATTTTTTTGTTGTTGATTCCATGGCTGGC
>NW_009599656.1:0-12628 GCF_000690535.1 Cariama cristata | reverse complement strand
TGGCGTGTGGGCGCCGCCTCCCCCGCCTCTAAAACGGGGATAATGAGTCATCATCCTCCCAATAACAGCGTGTATCTTTATTTAATTCTCTTCCCAGCTCACTGGTTGCCAGTAGGTGATGCAGATGGCCCAGGTCGGGTGACGGAGCGACCGTCAAGCTCCGGGTGCCCGGGGAGTGTGTATGTATGCCACGCAGGCTAGGTGACAGCACCCAAAAGCCGCCTCACCCATGGGCCTTTTGGGGAGGTGCTGGGGAGGAGATCACGACCCCAGGGAGCTGGGCATAGTGTGGTGCACTGGGGAGACGTGGAAAGCCCAGGGGCAGGGCTCCAGTCGGCAGCCAGATGCCTCCCATCGTATTCACTTTCATAAATAAAACACAAAAGCAGGTTTATCGCATTGGCCCTCCCAAGGTGGGAGGCAAAATGATGTGCCCCAAGGTCACCCCAGCAGCCTGTGGTAAAGTCCAGCCTGCAGCCAGATTTGTGAAGGGAGAGAGAGGAGACGAGACCCTCCTCTGATCTCACCCATCTGCATAGGATGCCCTGAGACTCCAGAGGGAAAAGCTTGTTGTTACTTCACAAATAATTTGCTACATTCAATCTTGAGGTAAGTAAGTCAAATTGCTCACCTCGGCAGCTTTACCCTCAGATCCATGCTACCTTGGTAGTTTATGAGTTTCCCACTTTATCTGATGCTGGAGGGGATGCACAGGCCAGCTCCACCAAGGGTACCTGCTCTGTTCCGGCGCTGCCTCTATCTTGGCATCAGATCTCGCTGGGCTGGTGAGCCGCGTACAAACCATTACATGCAATAACAAGTAAAGCGCTGCTTGAACCTTAGCACAAAGAAGCAAAAAACCCAAAACAATAAATGCATTTTCCACAAGGGCAGAGACAGCAGCCTTTGAATAGGAATTGCTGGATCGGCTTGTGACTCAGCTGGCTGCTCGCGGAGCACTTCAGCACACGCTCAACTTGGGACGGCAGCTGAGGCTCTGCTGGTTTTGTTGAATTCACAGCAAAATGCATGCTGAGATGCATGGTAAAGGATGTGGGATACGGTCGAGGTCTGTAGCACTGGTAGAGAAGGGGGGATGCACTGCCCACATACCTTCCCTCTGAGTGACAGGGTCACCCCGTTCCAGGCAGCCCCTCAGGAGGAGCTCGGGTGCAAAATGGTGGGTGAAGGGCAGTCTGCGCTGCGCACGGGGCTTGGCATGGCGTGGGGTGCAACGTGCAGGGCTTGCGGGATGCGTTTCGCCACCCGGGTCAAGCCCTGCTTGTTGGAGTGGGAGGAGGGAACCAGCCCAGGCGCCAAAATGTCTGTGACTCTGCTTAGATCATACTTATAATGTTTTTCTGCATACGGATCTACGTAAATAGAAAGAAACCATTCATCTCAGCTGGGAGGACTGGCAGCTTTTGGAGTCACCCTGTCCACTGATATCCAGCCACCTTATTTTTTGCCCGCTCTTTGATTTCTGCCCTCCTCCCCCCACCAGCACTGTTCCCAGGGCATCGTCTTCATGAAACGGCCTTTTGTTCATAGGTGCCTGAAGCCAACGTGCCTCTTTGACTGGCTGCTTCGTTTCACGCCGACACCCTTAACTGCTGGTTTCATCTTCCTGATAGCGATTGTCTCAGATGAAGTTTCAGTATCGCTGTTTCTCATCTGCAGCTTGAGACTCCCATTTTCGCCAGCTAGAAGCCAAAACCCTTGCACTTGCCTGACCTCTGCAATTACCGGCAGGACTCTTGCTCCACGGTATTGCAGCCTCTGGCCATGGGGAAACGTTGGAGCAGGGGCCATACGGATAAGCCACGGGAGACCAAAATGTCTGGTTCTTCCTGCAGTTTCGTTCAAATTCACTGTTGCGACCTCACTTGCTGTGAAGTACAGTTTTGATTGCAGTGTCATTTGAATATTGTCTGTAATGGCAGAGAGCCTGTCCTCACCTCTGGAAGGTCTACTTGTTTTCTAGTTTTTTACTTCTTAATCTAAGAGAAAAGTTGCTAGCCACTCTAGACTGCAAGTGTCCCACGGATCTTCATGGGCAAGAGGCATAACAGAAGTGTAAATAAAGTGTTAAACACAACTGTTCGGGGATTTCTCACCTCCAATGCATATTTATGCAAGAGCTTATGCAAGTCTCATGGTGCTGCTCAGGATACTCTGCTAGATGCATGCCGCCTTTGGTTTTCATAATACCATGAACATCCGTGTAACTTCAGCTAGCAGTTTTTAATAGCTCTTCAGCAAACCCCACACATTTGCCAGTGCCTTCAGTGGTGTAAAGAGCCCACAGCATGCATTTCTACCATCATCTTAAAAGATGAAGAGCAAAGTACGCTAAGACTTCTGTAACAGAGTGAGTGGAAAAATGGGAAGCCCACCACATGCTGGTAATGCTGCTGTACCAAGTAGGTCCGTTTTTTATTTCAGCTATCACATTTCAGCTGCAGCACATGGGAGTCTGGGCTGGAAACCCCCGTCACACCATTGCTGCACCACGGGTGCGTTCAGGTCCAAATGTGAACTTTGCAGATCAGTAAAGCATCCAAAAGCCGATGTCCAGGTGCAGTGCCCATGGGAAGCCTGGCATCAGAATAGATTACCTTAATTCCAAGCCTCCTGGAAATTTTGCAGCAATTAGGCAAGACATTTAAGATAACCCAGAGGCCCAGGACCTGCCTGCCTTGCTACGGGCTCTTCTCAGGCAGCTCTTTGTCCTCCCAGGGAAGGATGCCTGATGGAACAGAAGCATCATGCAATGGGCCATGGTGCTGCTCACTGGCTCTGCTCTGGGGTTGGAAGAGGGACAGACATTCAGCCTGGTGTTAGAGAAGCTAACTGGCTCTGCTTATGGACCAGGTCCAGCGCACGACTGTCCTGTGTGTCCGTACAAGCTCTAGGAAACACAAGCTCAGAGACTTGGGCACCATGCTCCAGCACAGGCTATGGCCATGCCTTGGTTTACCCAAGACAAGAAGTATTCTCCTCTTCTGATGGCACAACAGCTTTCAGGGATGGATGTAACGATGGTAGTGAAGAGGAGGGAAAATCTGCCGCTCAGCTTTTCCCCTGCACTAACCAGTGGCAGCTAATTAGATGACTAATGTCCCACCAGGTCTTGTAGCCCTCCTGGGAAACCCTGCCTTGGCTAATCACTTTAGCATGAACTGCAGGAAAGTGTTGATAGCAGAAGAAAATGAGATCACGCTAAAACTATCACATTGCCTTTCTTGGTGACAATAAAATGTACTTCTATCTGTCACTCCAATAACTTCAGATACACTGTGCATGACCTGTTGAGCTCTTCCCATTGATGCCATTATCAAGAGCTCAGCAGCCACATCAGCTTTGTCTTCTATTTGAGTATTTTCCTGTTTTACTTTCTCTGCAGCTTACCAAGTGTAGACACTGTTCTTTGATAACTCCACAGATAACTGCTCTTTCTGGACTTTTATTTTCACCATTCAGCACCTTGCATGAGGGGATCTCCATGTACTTCAGGAAGCCTTGAAAGGCAGTACCAGGAGGCAGATGGGGTCTGATTCTCCAGTGCCTCATATAACTTTATAACTACATAAAGCTTAAAGACCTCCAAAGCAATTCCAGGCGTGGGAAAGGAGAATCCAGTTCCACAGAACTGCAAATCCTGGCTGCTTTTCATGATGAAGTTGGATGCCAGTGAGCATCGTGTCTCTAGAGAGTAACTCTTGCACAAAAGAAGACACAAGAAGTCTGTGGCAGCCCCAGAAGACTGCAGTCCCTAGAGCTTCTTTTCAAGAGTGGGCCTGAGCACACAGAGGCAGTGGAGACTAGGGCTTGGGTACCAGGCGGCTTGGGAAGATGGCAGTATTTTTAGCACTGAGGAATTTCATCGCTGCCACAATGCTCACCCAGGACAGGTGCCTCCACAGCAGCCGACCAGCACCCCTTCTTGTTTCTGAATAATCTCTCACGTCCACCATCCCGGTGGGCAAAAGGAAAATATGCTGCAGAAGGTACATGCCTCAATTATTTTTTTTTACCAGACACCAACTATTTTGTCCAGTATTTTTCAGATTAAATGTTAGCTTCTCTGCTTTGGAGCAGACAGCTACAGGACTGCAAACCCAAAGGCATGATTTATTCACTTGTGCCCCTCTCTCCCACCCATAGCCAAAAAAGTTGGCAATGCTTTAACAACAGCTGCACGTGGCAGCTCAGAACACAACCGACAAAATTACCTGGCATGGTCGCAAGTTGTTTACCACACTGACAAACAGTTACCAGTCACTTTCTTCTGCCTCCCCTAGTTTAGTCATATTACAGACACCGCTTATAAACCACATCCTTCTGTTGCAGTATGACTTGTCCCCACTGCTTGCGACACATTTTCTGATTAAATGCATGCATGCCGTGTTTTATCGTGGGGAGAAGGCACTGTGGAGGTTTGGAGGATCCCCAGTCTGCACAGAGGATGCTTTTCCCACCAGCTGCAGGAGCTTGCCCAAGGCACCAGGACCCCCTTTACCTTTAAAAAAGAGCTACCCTCATCCCATGGTCGACTTCTTGGCACTCCTTCCCCAGTGCTTTCAGCTCACACGTTACTTGCACTGTAGCATACCACTGCTACTTTACTTAAAGAGAATCTAACGATCCTGCCAGAGAAGTAAGGGGAGAAATTCACTTCTCATAAACTGTCTAGGAAGAGACAAATTCTCTGCCTACCAAGAGGAACGTGCCTATGAATAGCCCCCATGTAAACACAGATTACATATTGCAGAACGACATGGAGCATGGTTACTGCCAGCCATCTCATCCTGAAATTCAATAGACATTGATATTTATATCCAGCCTTTGAGGTTTTGCATGCTTCAGCACAAATATAAATTTATTAATACCGCAATACATCGGGCCTTATTGACTCTTATTGAGTCTCATTTCACTCAGATATACTTTTTTCCCAGACTGTCATGCTTGAAATAAGTTAAGCCAAGAGTGAACGATCTTTCAACAGAGTAAGTAATACGCTTAAGGCCACATTCAGCATTATTTTCCTTACTTCCCTTGACCAAAGTGATATTTATAGAGAGGGCTACATTCTGCTCAGCAGTACATTAGTGTTAATGATATGTGACTCCAGTGATTACAGCAGAGTGGCTCTGAACATATATCGACAAAACAGGAGCGGGAATTTGGCCCAGCGTTCTCAGAACAGGAGTACTAGGACTGGAGTTATGCCAGGGAAGAATCTGTCCCATAATCTTTCTGAAATGAGGGAGCCAAATAACACAAAAAAGTAAGCTGACCTGTAGTCTGTTTATAAGAAAATCCATGATTTTCAGTGATTTAAAGAGACCAGCTAGAGGAAGGTTAAGTTTCAAGAGCAATACAACATGGCTAAAGGAAGTCATTTCTCCCTGTAAAAAGGATATTTTAATAGAAATAAAACTCTTAAGACGTGACCTTGCTGTGGAAATACAATCCTTTTATGTTTTCCATCTCAGATCACGCTCCTGTGCTGTACAAAGGCATTGCTCTGCCTACAAACAACAGCAGTCATTTCTCTGCTTCTGCTGTCCAGCATGTTCCTGAATCTTCATCAACATAAACGCTTCAGTGGTGGTAGTAAATAGTCAGGTCTGTGTGCCTGAGGTTCAGTTATACCAGACAGATCTGGCAGTTAGCAGAGTAAGATGCAATGACCCCTGTTATTATTCATTTATTTGCCCAAACAGGAGTTGGGTTCTGCCATTTCCAGCTGGGAGGCTCCAGCGCCGAAGCTGTGACTGCCAGGGCTTTACCAGCAGAGCAAGGTGCATTGCTTCCACCTCTTTTTTTTTTTTTCCCTTCCAGACTGACCCTCCCTTTCCCTTCTCCCAACATTATAAATAGAGCTTGTACCTACTGCAAAGCCAGGCTTAAACAGGTCGGAGAATCTTCAAAGGAAAATCTATAGGCAGGAGTCATGCATTTCCATCCAGCGGCAGGCAAACAGGCAGGCTAGAGGAGACAGGAGCTGAAAGGAGTTGGCTGAGGTTGGTCCAGGGAAGCTGCTGCTCCTTTTCTCATGCTCTGCAGCACCAGATGGCTGGGCCCACCCTCCTTGTTGTATTTGGGTACATCACAGCGGGCACTGCCTGGCCGGGCGGCAGGGAGGGAGGCAGAAGTGCCAAGGTTAGTGGGTTGCATGGCTCTGCACAGGCATGCTTTGCTGCTGATTCAGCCAGCTCCCCTGCACGGGCCTTTCTTTAAGGATGAATCTTAAAATTGGGGACCATCCAAGGATGTCCCCGGCATCTGGATGGCAACTGATGAAAGAAGAAACATGCCATGCAAACAAGCCTTCAGAGCATAGCCAATTTTGCTGGAGAAGATCCCATGTGCTAACTGCCTTCACTCACATGCCTAACTCCTTCTAAGTGTAGGACCTTCTGGGAAAATCCCGTTTGCACCACCACTCTGTTTTTTCAGGGTGTAACCATCAGAAAAATAATGAAACAGGGTAAAAACATTTTTAACTCAAAATAAGCCAAGTCCGTAACAGATGCAAATCTTTCAGCACTTTGGTTCTTCTTTGTCTAGAAACAAAGAATAAAACTTTGCCATAATTCAGCCTGATCTTCCAACATACTTATGTTCATATCTCGGGGACTTCAATGGGAAATGGATGTAAATTATGTGCCGTATCCCAAAAGCTGCTGAGTTTTGTATTTGTTTTTTGTCTTTGTATTTTGTATTTGAAAATAATAAAATTTGTAACACTGCAAGTGAATACAGGGAAGCTAATTTCACTGATTCGCTCCATCCTCAATGTGGCATCATGCTGTACCATGTGTTTCATTTGCAAAATATGAACAGACAAGTTCTGCTGCTTGAGAAATTTGAGGGTTTTTTCAGTCAAAGACATTTGTGTGCTTCACACTGGTCAGGCACAGAACTGAGTGAAAGCAGTGGAAGGAAACAGGCAGCAAAATCCCGGTTTCCAGTTCACCTCCCCAACCAGCAGGTACCTGAGCCAGCTGCCTCCTGCTTGCCCTCTTTCAGCTCATTGGCTTTTGAACTCTTGGCCTAATGGTATCCTGGCTGCAAACGGAGGGCCCAAGGTGTTTTTATTCAGCCTGATCTATAGTGTCATGGTTAGGTTGTACTCTCCAGTGATATGTGATGTAGTTGGGAGCCGAGGCAGGAGCTCCCACTTCCCAGTCAAAGGCCAGCAGCATTTCTCCGTCTTCTCAAATGTCGCCACCTGGACCCACGCTCACAGCACTGGGGGACACCTCCACCTCACAGAGATGTCAGAACCACAGCTTTGATGCAGGCACCCGTGCTTAGGAGAGAGATGAAACCTGGGGTGCACCCTTCCCAATGCTGCAGCTGGTGCCTCGCATTGCAGTTGCGCAGCCAGTGCTGAGACCCAGACTTGTCCCTGCTCCGTGTGTAGGATCCCAGGCATCCGCGTCTGCCCTGTGAACTCCACCTCCAGTCCTGGAGAGGAGAGGCGTTTCTGTCACCAAAGATAATCCTGCTGCTGCCATTAAATCTGCTTGATAGGACTATTTTCAATATTAATATGAACATATTGCAAGGAACTACTCGTAATTCTCCTTTTGCAGTGAGTAAGACCAGGAGTCTTACTTTACAGTCTTTGTCTACAGCCTTTGTCTACAGTACTTACTTACAGTCTTTGTCCTGCCTTTCAGACGTTTTTTTTTTTGATTAATGCATTTCCCCACTGTATTATTCCCCAAAATTTTACAGGTCAAAATACTTCCAAAGTTAACTTGAACCATAACCTTTTTTTTTGCAGATGATCCCTATTTACTGGCTCGCAGCATGGGCCAGTGTGGTCTCAGAAGGCTGAACTGAAGTAAACAACATGTTGAAATATATTTAGCGAATTATCATGCAAACCACAGAAGAACATAAAGAGAGGAGAAGAGGTTTCTTGGTTTGGTAGTGATTTAATGCCTTTTAGAGTTATTTAACGCTTTTTAGAGTTATTTAACTGTCAAAGAAATTAGATATTAGAAAGACCTACTAGGTCAGCACACCCAGCTCTTCTGGGCCAGGCCGTAGTTGTTTCTTACGATAAACATAATTTTGAGTGCTTTATCTAGTCCGGGTTTAAACACTGCAAATGAAAAGGCGTCTACCCCCACCCTCAAGGAAGAATTCCACAAACTATCACGTCTCCCTGTCTTGCGCAATTATCTGAACACTCATTTTGCAAATTAGAATGTGTAATCATAAGGATGGGAAGTAATTTTGTAGTGTCAAAGTGTGCGTAACATCACTCAGGGCACAAACTTTATCTGCTGCCCTTCCTTCCCTTAACAACGTAATACAAGTCCTGTGCAGATGATATTAAAACGGTACAACAAAAATCATGATAATGAAGGCAGGACTATTACTCATTTGACATAATGGCAATGGGCTGGATTTTTGGCCTGGAGAAACCACATCTATTTCCCTATGTACCCATGTTCAGTATGGCTTTACAGAATGATTCACGGACTCATGAAATGTAAGGCACGTGACATGTGTCAATCACCTTGTCTAACCACACACATAGCACTTCATTGTGGCAGTCAGATGGGGAGAGTGGGTAAGGCTCCAGAGCTGGGTGTTCAGCCATGCCCTCTTTTCCTGCTTCTGGGCAAAACTTGAGGATCTTTTAATTTCACACGGGATTTCTAGTTTTGCAGTAATCCAGTCAGAGCTATTGCATGGCTGCTGCCCCTTCCCTTCCTCTCTCTCGACGCTGCTGGAGGCCTATGAATCACAAACATATTTACTGCATAACGAGTTCAATTTTACAGCACTTGATCTTGTCATTCCAACCTTTTCAGGAAGCATCAAGCTGTTGCATTAACGTATGAACAACAAAAGCGCTGCATGCTTGTACAGTAAGTGCACATCTTGGGGAAGTGGACTTAACGGAGCACTCCTGTAGCACCTTCACTGCACATTGCAGCTAGGCTGACTTTTCTGGGACACACAGCACAGTCAATACAATATAGTCGATCTACAGAGTCGATCTTATTGCTCTGTGCTCTCTCACAGATTTGTTGTACAGCAGATGGTTGTTGGGTAGGATGCTTTCTAGAAGGCAGTGGAGATGCATGGTGTCCAGCTCTCGGCCTTCTCTTCAGGAAATTCCAGGCAGAAATAATGCAGCCCCAGCAGGAGTTCAAAGCTGGTATCACACTGTTAAACCACTGTATAAGTGCTCATTCTGGCAGGTGAAAGCAGCTCGATGTTTGGATGAGCTATGCCTCTTAGCCGATCCGTTTGAATCATGTTAGCTTGAAGGCTGCATAAGGCATTAGGAGAACTTTGACCTTCTAGCAAAGGCTGTCACATCTCATCCACTCCTACGGCAAGGGCAGCAGTCCACGTCTGGCTGCAATGTGTCTGCCAAAAATGATGATTTCAGGAGGCAGAGAAAGCCCTGCTTTCTTTGGAAGTTTGTTCTTGCCTTGTTGTTTCATCATAGTATTTGTTTTTTAAACTTTGCAAAAGTTATGATCATTGATGATTAAAATCTGTTTGAACCAGTAACCACTTGTGCAACTCTACCTCAGCAGGTTAGTTATCTTTCCGAAAGGATGCAATGGTCTCAAGCCAGTATGCTCCGTATCAAGAAAAAGAAACCCACCTCTACCTTTCCCATACACAGCAATAACTCACAACCTCTCTAGGGGACCTCAGCAGAGAGGACTGGTTGGGTTTATAGAATTGACAGCCTTCTTAAAATTGCAAGGCAGGTCAAGATGCCCGGCTGCTTGTAACTCAATTATCTCTTAATTTCAGGATTCTGCTTTCATTTATGACTCAGTAACTGGGCAAAAACTGAAGGAAATCCACAGCAGTGAATGGCAAGTGAGGTACAGTTGGATCATAAAAACTGTCAGACAATTGTGAAGGGAGCACTGAATATTTTTTGCAATACTTCTTTTGAGAAATAAGTTTACAAGGAGAACTTTCAAGAATGTGGATGTGTTCACCAAGAAGCCAGCTTGTACAAAGAGAGGCTTTTATTCTGTAGAACTTATGCATATATTTAACTCAAAATGGAACAGGCCAAGATCTTAAAATCAGGCACACACGCACAAGTCTTTGCAGGCAGCAGGACTCCGCGGATGGTGTAAGCTGAGCACATACGGGGCATTTCACAGGATCAGTGCCACAAGGATCCCAACAGCTAATTTCCAAACACTGCAACTAGACAGAGTTCAGGTATTTTGAAAATTCTGATACCATCTCTAGTCTATAATTATCTAATACTGATACTGGATATGCACTGCATCTGGCCCTCTTAGGTACACTTCTGATCTCTATTAGGCATTAAAACTCTTTATAAAAAGAAAATACAGAGTCAAAAATGAACTTCAGAAAAGATATCCAAGAGAATTTTTGTCAGGTACAGGAAAGGATTTTAGGCAACTCCCATTCACTGTATTGTTTCCAAAACCAATGAAACACTTTCAAAGTTTATGCTTCTCTTGACATTTCTCAGATACTAAAGTACTGAAAGACAGACTGGGAGCCACAAAGGTACTTAAGGGCTTATGGTTTAAGCGAGGGTTAGTCAACCGAATACTTTAAGCATCTGGGCATACATGTCCCACCTCCTTTCACATGAAGTTTGTGGCAGAACAGAGGCTAGATATCAAATTTCTCAAATTTTAAATTGCCTTACAAGTCAGCCTAACTTTCACACTTGGCTAATGGAAAATTTTCCCGGTTTTAATGGGCTTTGCTAAAGGTCTGAAGTTGTCACTCAAGATGGAAATAATTTCAGTGCAGAGGAATGGGACCCAACCACATTTCTGAGGATGTCCAGTCATGTACTTGCCACTGTGGAAATAAAATAAATGAATGGACACTATTACTGAAATCTGAGTATTTGCCAATGTTCCAGTGTTAAATATTAAGAGTTACTTGGTCGAAATAATTCTTTTATCTATGTTTCAAACACCCTGCTACCATCCTTGCCAATGGGTTTGAGTTTTGAATCAGGCACTTTGACAGCAAATGACTGAAAGTGATCTTGAGCTACAGTCAACTGTCTGCTGCTTGTGGCTATAATAACTCTGACCCTCTTCTGCTTCTTTTAAAACTTCTCATTTCTGATCACATGATCATGAAGTTCAGCAAGAAACAAAAAGCCATTTACATCATTATGTTATTTGCTTACATTTTAGCATTACATTCAGATTAAATGATGGAAAGTAACACGTTTGGCTCCCCTTTGACACTTGTTTTAATAGTACCATGCTGCAGCACGTGGGATTCTGACATGGCACGGCAAGTACCTGCACTCAAGCGAACTGTTTTCTCATGTTGGGGTGCCACTTCTACTACACTGCTTGGAAAAAAAAAAAAAAAACAAAACCAAAAACCAAAACCTCTTCCATTTATTCCTCCCCAAGCGTTTTGTATGGCTGCCTGTAACATTTGGATGCATTCCACACTGAATTGACTGGCAATAGCGTAGTCCATGGAGTGCCCATCTGCTGAAGGCAGCTCTGCCTGAGGAAAAGATCTGTTTGGAAATGGATGGAAGGGGAAGGATGGAGAAAGATGTTGCTGTGGATGGCGTCTTAGGGCAGCAAAGTCTGATCTGAGAAACTTTTCAGTAGTTCTCAAAGACAGTCAGATCTAGGTTCAGTTAGTCTCATTTAAGAGATGTAAATTACTAATTGCACTGCGCCCTTTTTAGCCAGCCAGTTGACTAAATTACACAACGCTTTATTTTGCAAAAATAGAAGGTATTGCCAGGCAAAGCAGATCACAGCTCCCAAGCAGCTGATTTACAATTGTTTTGCCAGGAGAAATCTTGAAAACAATGTACGTAACACCCCAAATCTTCTTAGATAGGAGCATTCTGTTTCCATAACAAATTCAAATCCTTCTATACCATCATCTTTCATGATAGGAATTATATAATGTTCGACATTTAATAAACTTTTACTGACACCAGTGGGACTACTCATATTAAAGCTCATATATGCATATTTAAAAACTAAAGCTAAAGAGCATGCAAACAAGGAAAGCTGCAGTGATGCTATGATGTAAAAAAGAGGTTTATACTCCACCTATCCCAGGATGCAGATTATAGATTTGTCTCTGTCCTAATTATACACTGCATCTCCATGCATTAGCATGGAGCCTAGAAAACCTGACTCATCATTTCTAACAACCCCGGCGACCTGAGGCAAACGCAGAGACATTCGCATGCGTGCTCCAAACGTTTCCAACTTCCCCCAAAGCAAATACCTCATCCTATTCTGCCTGGCAGCAGAGCAGTCTTGTCCCTACATGTGCAAGCTGCCGCCTCAGAGCAGGCGCTTTTGCAGAAAGCCGTTCGTCCTCCACACAAGCAGCCCCTCACCCGGGGCGCCTTCGCCGGCAGCAGCGAGCACCCTCACTACGATTAACGGATGCGCGGCTTTGGGGAGGGGATACCCCAGGAGGATGGCCTGGGCCTGGGCCGAGGCCTGGCCCCGGGGCCGGCAGCCAGGCAGGGCGGGAGACTGAGGCTCGCACCTCATCACACCGGTGACCCCTGGCTCTGCCCTGCTCCGCGCCCCCAAACTTGGGCCTCTCGAGGATCACCCTAGAGGGGAGA
>NW_009599655.1:3887-6619 GCF_000690535.1 Cariama cristata | reverse complement strand
GGTGAATCTCATCGGGGCCCATAGACTTACGAGAGCCTAACTGGCACAGCAAATTGCTAACCATCTCCTCCTGGATTATGGGGGCTTCACTCAGCTCCCAGCCCTTAACATCTGGCTCTGGGGGCTGGGTGTCCTGAGGACAACTGCTCTTGGTATTGAAAACTGAGGCAAAGAGGGCATTGAGCACTTCTGCTTTTTCCTCATCCCCTGTCACTACACTATCCTCTGCATTCAGCAAATGATGGAGTCTCTCCTTGACCCTCCTTTTGCTGCCAATATATTTATAGAAAGTTCTTTTGTTATCTTTAACTTCAGTGGCCAAATCAAATTCTAGTTGAGCCCTGGCCCTTCTAATCTTTCCCTTCATGACCTCACAACATCCCTATATTCCTCCCAAGTTACCTGACGTCCCTTTCAGAGGTGATATATTCTCTTTTTATCTCTAAGCTCCAGCCTAAGTTCTCTATCTAACCAGGCCGGTCTTTTTCCCTGACGACTTTTCTTTCTACACTTGGGGATGGCCTGTTCCTGAACATTAAGTAATCCTTTTTTAAAGCATATCCAGCCTTCCTGACTCCTTTGTCCTTCAGGACTGCCTTCCAAGGGATTCTGGCAATCAATCTCCTAAACAGGCTAAAGTCTGCCCACCCCAAGTCCAAGGTAGAAGTTCTGCTCGTAGCCCTTCTTACTTCACCCAGTGTTGAAAACTCTAACATTTCGTGGTCACTATACCCAAGGTTGCCGCTGACCATTACATCACCCGCTATTCCCTCCCTGTTCACAAACAACAGGTCTAGCAGGGCACCTCCTCTAGTTGGCACATTTACCAGTTGCGTTAGGAAGGGACCAACAACAATCATCTGGGGTAACTGTATTTCTTATTTTTTTTTAAAAGCAAGTGAGCCTGTCTTATAAAGAGTATAAATACTTGCCTAATAACAAGAACATGCAAGAAGAACAGTGCAATTGAATAGTACTTGAAGTGAGGCAGGTGCTGAAGTTCACATTGCTCGGCTTGTACTAAAAGAAAGGGAAGAAATCTGTAATACTGGTAATTGTCATGTAACATAAAACTATCATTAGTGATCTGATAAAAATTTGAATACCTATGGAATATCAGGTAACAAAAGGGAGCAGTATTTATCAGTGTTTTGGATATATGGTAAAGAGTGATAATTAGAAAAATTAGGTTATTAGGTACAATAAATTTAAAATAAAGTACTTGATTCTAACCTCTCACAATTATACTTAGGAAATCATTGTTCCAATAGCTTTAGTGAGAACAAGGATATGTGATTATATCATCAGGAAAATTTGATGAGCCCTAAAAATATTCTGTGCTAACATCGTAATATTTATTGTTACTTTTATTTTAAAATATCTTATATACCAAGAAACACACTACGTTCCCTGTAAAACCTGAATAAATGATCCTTTCACAAGGCCTGCTCCATTAGTCGTGAATTCCACAATGTCGTAAGAATTGATCCATGATACAAAACTAATATAAATAGCTATTTAACAGAAAGAAGATACTTAGAAAGACTTGTAATAGAACTGGCAATGAACTTCATATCTTGAACAGAAGCCAAATAAATCTCCTAGATTTTAATATAAGGTGCGTATCATGACAGTAATTGCATATATGGCATGGCAGAGATCCCATGTATAGCCCTATTATTACCTTGCCAACAAGCCATTAGCAGTTCAAAGAGAATTCAAAAAATGACATTAAGCCAACATATGAAAGCTACTTTTGAAGGTGAAAAAAGGAAGACACGTATACCTTGGTTAAACACAGAGATTAGAAAGCAGCGGTTTAAGGCAATAACAAACTGTTACTGAAGGATGTAAATCCTTCACTAATTAATGAAAGGAAGAGGTTAATGGGTCCGTGGAAGTAGGAGCACTGACGAGTTTAACAAATAAAAGTAAAGGTTTTAAGAGAGAACAAAAAAAGAAAGAAAGGAAAAGAAAAAAGCCCACATTATTATATTGTAAATGATTTAACTTTGAAACAATCTTGTAAGGAAACTAGAAGAAATTACATAATTTACACCCTTTAAGTAATATGCTTAAATCAAAGCACTAGAAAACACATTGCTCCTTTCATCCCCAGAATGCAACTGGAAGCAAGCTGACAAGCTGACAAGCTGACTTGCTTTTCTGTCTCTAGCAGCTGTTATTTGGCACTGGTAAAATATCCCAAGCCCTAGTAATGATATCAGAAATTACTGGACTGGAGTAATTAGCTATAAAAAAGAAAGAGAGAATAGTATATTATAAGAAAGCGTTGCTTTCTTATACCTGTTGCTATTAGATAGCTATTACATCCATCTGCAAGTTTTCAGGCAAGATTAAACCCTTCCAAATTTTCAGATGTATAAATTTCCTGTATAAAAGTTGTTAATAATTATCAGAAGACAATAGAGGCACTGAAAAGAGAGAGAATTCCTACAATATACTGTTATTTTTGAGTGCCTGAAGCATAAAGGGCTAAGCACAATGAATACATGCTGATTACTTAACTACATTTTTCCTCTCTTTGTAAGTAAAATCTCTAACTGGCATATTGTAATGCAGCTTGTTCACTGAAAATTTACAGAAATTAGTCAAAGCTGATTTTTCTCACAAACTCCAAAGGACAAAAAAATACATATGAAGCAGAACTTGGCTTCTCAAGACTTATCTGCAATCAGCGTACCACCAAGAAAACTAACTTACAGCAGCAG
>NW_009599655.1:0-3856 GCF_000690535.1 Cariama cristata | reverse complement strand
GAATGCGTGTATTTAGCAGTGGCATAGATTATCTGTTAAATAGAAAACTTCTTACTGATATTCCCAACTCAGTTGTCATCACTAGCAACTATAGCAGTTGTTTATATAGAAAAGTGATAGTAGGAAAGTATTTTTAGCTGCCTTAGAAGACACAGCAATCAGAAACAACAGAGCTCACACTATATGTCATGTCAAGGTTTTCCTGTGTCCCAGCTTGCCTGGTGTCAATTGTCGCCACACTATTGTTTGAGAACCATTGCCATAGAAAAATATTTGTTTTACTCTAGTCAAAACTTCTTCTTGCCTTTTGTCTTTTATCACTGATTTTCAACTACATTTACAGTTAGATATTTCAGTAATGTCTTCATTGTAGTTGAACCACAATCAGTCACAGCATCCTTTCAGTATATGACTGCTAATTTCAGGCCTCTAACAGTTCTTTAGTTCATCCCTGTTCAAAATTTCCTTCATTCATGAAAAATGATACTTCAGATAATTTTATTTCTCTTAAAATTTCTTTTTTTTTTTTTCACCCTCTGCAATATTCTGGCAGTGTTGCCTGCTCTTGCAGAGATGGCCTCCCTTTACTAAACTTTGGGGTAACAAGAATCCTTCCAGATTTGTTAGGGTGGACTACACAAAAAGCTTGTGACCATCTGTTACATGCATTATGTCTGAGGAAATGGTAATGAAGGCAGTAAGGAGAGAATAGAGGAATCTGGGGTAAAACTATACTGAAACGTGGACATTTTTACATTATTTGTTTCATCACTTGGATTGTTCATCTATGAAATTTCATTGTAATTGTCTAATTTTTCCTACACAGATGGCTTTCTATGTTCAGTTCAATTAGCTCCACCGAAATTCATTTTCTATTTTGTGAACAATTTCCAGTTTGATTTAATATCTTCTTCAATAATTAAAAAAAAAAAAACACCCACAGTTGAGGAAGTACTTATCATGTTTCCTCTACAAGAGTGACGAATTTTCCCTGAGAAAGATCATCATTGACAAGAGCTAAACTAAACTTATTTAAAAATCACATGCAATTGAGATCTCAGTCTTTTAAATAAGACAGTTCTTTTACAAGTAAAGGAATATCAGCAAGATTATGTGGTAACCCCTACTGCACTGTAACTTAGATTAAGACAAGACATAGCAGGAGGTATTCAATTAAAAAAATATGCTATCAGCTGTGAAATTTTATCTTTTCTTAAATAGCAAGACGGAAACCTCTGAAATCAATAACAATTTTCCATGCCTCAAAGCCTATGGTCTTATCTGCATGGAGCGGAGAAAGAAGAAGGTAGCATATGATCATGAGAAAGAGCTCTTTAGGACTACACATTTTCATAGGTAACAATGATGCTTGAATGTGCTGAAGTTGGAGAATGATGATTTTTCTGGATTTCTGAGGGGTATTACATGTGAACACATGGAGATTTTCTAGATATGTAGTTGGTTAAAAGTAAAGTGCGTGGATGCAACAGCACATAAAAGGCAGGGAAAAATATTAAGTAAAGCTTGCAAAATCAGATGGTACTACATCTTGTTAGGTCAACACTTTATGCCTGAGTGCTGCCTGATGCATTCCTACATTTGAGGATTAGTAGCTAAATGAAATTGGAGTGCTTTCTGGTTGTTTCATAAAATGGCATGCAACAGTAATGTTATTCAAGATTTCCTCCTAGGAAGACACCTCTGATTACAGGGTACCACCTCTCACTATGTCCATCTGGGCAAAACATAAACTTGGAGAGTAGATTTTCTAAACTCTCACTGTGTTAGTAGCTAGTTAATAAATGTATTCATCACACAATGAGCAATTTAGTTTGAATTTTATTGCTAGAAATTTGCAAATCACTTGAAATCACTAGTTTGCAAGTCACTTGAAAGAGAAATGTTTACAAAAAACAGTGTGAAACACCTTTGTTTCACTGGCCAACTACTAGGGGAAGTAGGAATGTTATCAACAGGTAAAAACAGCAAATAAAAATATCAGTGTAATACAAAATATTTCCCGTGTCCTAAAATTTTCAGTAGTAGTATTTTTTTCAAAAGATTGATATAAAATATTTTCAAGTCTCATGCTTCCCTTTAAATCTAAATCTATAATTTTTTTTCCTCTGTCTTTATTGTTTTGCCCCTGTAAGCTTCTATGATAACCTCAACAGACCCAAAAAAGAAAGAGCTCTCCTTCAGGTGATACAACTTATTAGTTCCTTTTCTTCACAAAAGTTTTTTTTTCCTACAGAAAGTAAAATCCCAAAGCTATCTCTAACCTCATTTAATCCTTTCAATACCTTGATAACCTGCCCTGCAGTATTTTATCTTTATCACAGTCATGAAAGAAAGTGCTTTGGTCTGCAACTTCTCATGGCAACAAAATTGCACCTCAGACTTGTGCTATAAGACATGACACTGTAATGTGTGAAACAAGAATTATTGAAAAAGTAAAGGAATCTTGAAACAGAATTTCTTTTCCAAAGGCAAAACTTCAGTCCAGGTTTGCAGGCTGGATACCCTAAACATTAAAGCCATCCAAAACATGATCTGCACCCAAAACATGAGTCAGGCTATCTCGGGTCACTTCCTGACAATCAACATTTGTACAGAGTCCAGCTACAGTATAAATTTTTCACTGAGATAGACAACAAAACCGATAGTTGCACATCCATGTTTAATGCCTTCTGACAACTCTCCCTCTCTTACCCCTACTCCAACTATGACCCAAGCTAATGAAACAATAATGGGACATAAACCCAACAATATCCCCCAAAAGTACACAAAAACCCACACCCCTCCCCCCCTACCCCCACCTTGAAAAGAAAAAGACTCCTGGAAGAGCTCACAGACCCTACGGTTCTGAAACGTTAAGATTAGTAAGTAAACAAGAGTATTTAATTCACGTATAATATATAGCCAAATCCAGTGGAGTGAATGACACAGGTGGCCCAATCCCCTCCGGGGGTGACCAAGGGGAGCTGGTCCTGTCCCATTTCCAGGCCTCACCAGGACTGAGGCTGAGTACTAACCCTTCGTGGGCACACACAAGGTCTGTACAGGCACAACTGACTGCAAACAGATTGACACACACAGGAGAAGAGTACCTTCACAGGCACTCATTTAAAACAGGGACAGCATGAATAACGCAGTCCTGTTTCTCAGGAATCTCAGAGAAAAAACTTTTTTTGCCAGCATCTGTCTCCCAGGTGTTCCATCTCTATGGGGTCCAGTTTTCAGATGGCGACTCTCTGGTGAACCAGCTCCCAGACCCTTGGTCTCCCCACTAACCATCACCCAGACTTCTCTGGCTTGCCAAATGTCTGCCTTGAAGTTTGCTTCAAAGAGGTCACACACGCAGAATAGAGAGCACGCTCAGATAGAAAATGGTTAAAAATGGAATTTAACCAGAAAATGAGAGGTGATGATCAGCTGCAGGGTTGGTGAGGCAAGGACACTGACCAAGAGTCTGCTTACACATCCCCAGCCGCTTTCATGTCCCTTTCTCATTCCTCTGCATTTGTTCCATCCCCGTTCACCCCTCTCTCTCCACCTCCAAGCTTTTCTCAGGTGGGGATTCCCACCTCATTATTGCTTCTCTGATCACTGCTTGCTCTTCGTGTTTATTTTGAACAGCCATTAGTCAGGTATCCCTTCTTTTGTCAATATTTCTGCAGAACAGCGATGTGCTGGCAGTCTATTTTCATGGTTTTTTCTTTTTTTTTTTTTACTGAATTCCTTTACATTTTGTATGGTAAGGTTTAAAACCAAGCTCTCTCAGATTTCATGATTCATTCATGCTGTCTATAAGACACTGAGAGGTTACAAAACATAGAATCATAGAATCATAGAA
>NW_009599654.1:22474-25761 GCF_000690535.1 Cariama cristata | reverse complement strand
TAATATATTTTTCTATTAATATTTCTTTTAAAAAATATATTTGAATGCTATATTCTCATTGACAGTGAAGTCCCTTTCCACCATAAAACATCTTTCACTGTATTTATGTTGATTTTAAATTCCATTTTACATTATTAAAAGAGTAGTCAACGGTGGCATCTTACAGTCAGTTAAACCCAATTACTTTGTTTTGTTTTGTTTTGCAAAAGCAATCATCTGTTTTGTTGTGGACTCAACTGTGAAACAAAATATATTTTTAAAATTATTTTTAAAAAAGCAGTATCATTGTATATTGGGTCTATATTATGTTGCAGTCAGCTCTTCTTTAACTTTAACCCTTTGAAATATGGAATGATGTGTCTTAAAGCAAAGCGAATAAAGAAGGGTGATTCTTTGGTATTCCAGAGAATTTACATATCCACATTCAGCAAAGGAGATAGCATTTACTCATTTTAAAATATACATTTCCTGAAACTATTCATAAACTGCCATCAGTTGCTGTTTGATTTTCTATTTTGTTTTTCTTCTAGTCACCACCCCCCCACCCCACCCCCCCATTATAATTTCCAGGATTAGTGCAGATCCTGACATATAGCTACTATTGAATATGGCTGATCATTTGTGGTACCTTGCAAATCGTAAGCAATATGACAGAAACAGGATTTAGAATGGAATAGAACAGAATAGAACAGAACAAAAAATAATAATTTCAGTTGGAAGAGACGTACAATGATCATCTAGTCCAACTGCCTGACCACTTCAGGGCTGGCCAAAAGGTAAAGTATGTTATTAAGGGCATTGTCCAAATGCATCTTGACCACTGACAGGCTTGGAGTGTTGCCCACCTCTCATTCTCAACTCTCACCTTCTCAAAGAAGTGCCAGGAGGTGAAATAGTGCTAGGAGGAAAGAAAAAGGTCAAAATACAAAATCTGAGGACAGCAAGTTAGCAATTTACATTATCATTGCAGCACATTTAAATGTGATGATCTGAGCCCCAGGGAGGCAACAAACTTCTCTGAAAAGAGGGTTCGATCTGCAGATAGGTGCTTCCTTTCCGCTTAGGAGGGAATCACCTATGACCATAACTCACCATTTTTCCTTCTTGGTAACGGTCTTAATGTAATTCTTGATGCAAGGGGTTGATTCATCTGACTTCGGTCAGAGAACTTACACAGATTCCTCCTCTTCCATGTCATCATGTCCTTCGTCTACCATACCTAGGGCCTTAACCTATTCTGTAAAGGTAGCTGAGGGGGCAAGGAGGGGGTTCCTCTTAAAGTTCCATGCAGTAATTTGCTTCCACTCCTCACTATCCCTCATGTCACTGCTTTCCTGGTGCAAAACAGGTACTGGACCTACCTCAGTAATGTGTGTTCTGTTTGTCCAGTTCAGCTTACTCCTCTATGAAATTAAAAAAAGCATTTTATCACTCCTTGAAAAGACTCAGTCTCAATATTTAACACATATAACACCTTCATCTCTCTTTAAAAAGTGTTCTCTTATATCAGTCAGAAAAGTTAGTCACCTTGTATCACTGGAAAAGTCATGCATTTGTAGAATACAAAAAAGGAATACACTGAATTTCTCATGTTTAGCGAAAATAAATATTGTTCACTGTTGTTCGTTATTCAGTGAACTCCATTTTCACTTTCTGTTTCTTTCTCTTTCTTTTCTCTATTATATTTATGTATCACAGAGACAATGTTTCTGTTCTTCTTTCACTGTATTTACTCTTTTTTTTCCAAGTATTACTGCTTGTTCTTATATCTCCAGTCCATATCATGTAACTTTTTTGTTAATCCAGGTTCCCAGTTTCTAGTGACATTCGGGGATTTCTGTATATTACATGCTTATCTTATCTTCCAATCCAAAAGACATTAATTTTTATCGGAAGAAGTATCCTACTTATGTCCAAATAAATGGTTTCGAATTATAGGCAATCAAAAAACTCTAAATTATCCAAATGTGTCTATACCTTTGATCTTTGCACTTGGTCTATTTATACTAGTATTTTCTGTGATACACCAAGTGTTCCTTCTCTTTTTGTTAATTCTCTACATTGGTTCATATATTATCGAATCCATATACAATATTTTATTTGCATAGTATAGCTACTGTTTTTCTGGGTGGGAAAAAAACAAAGACTGAAATGCACAACAGTAATAGAGCATTAAAAAATACAAAGAGCAACCTGTAGTTTTAAAATAAAATCAAAATACTATCTGAATTCATAAGACCTCCTTGAAAACACACAAAAATATTCTGCCTCAGTTTTACCTTGCAAACACTCTTCTATCATTTAATTTTTGCCTGGATGCAATAGTGCCTCTGCTAAGAAGTCAGTATAAAAGCCTTGGATTGTTTCAAAGGCAATTCCACATTTGTGATGAAGATAAATTATGAACATTATAATTTGAGGGAAAAAAACAAACAAAAAAACTGAGTAATTTTCTTCTCCTTTAATTTCAGGAAAAGCTCAAATATTCTCCAAAGTATAAACTCGAGTAAAATTTGAAATGATTACTGAAGAAGATTCTGATGCCAGCTGACATCTAGATTCAGTAGTCTTTTTGTGCTGGTCAGTGGACAATGGGATCAGAGAAGTGGTTTTCAAAGGATGAGGTGCAAGTCTGCAGTAGCGTTTTCAGTTTTCTCTAACCTCCAGGACAGCTTCAGCCAGAAGTTTGTACCTGATGAAAAAAACGGGAAATGAGATCATCATGAGTCTCACAGAGAAGGCAAACTCTTTATGGAATGTTATAAGGGCCTTGTGGGATTGAGTGAAATTTATGGGATGTCAGAGGAAGGGCAAAGTTAGGAAAAGGAGGGCTCAGGGTGGATCAAGTTGGAACAAGCATGGCAAAAAGAAGAGACATTTCAGAAAGAAATCCAAACTAAGACAATTTCTTATGGAAAACACAAGGATGATTCCCAACGGACACCAGAACAGTGTGAGGAGCACCAGTAGTGGTGGCAGTAAGCAATGGTGGGGGACACACGAGGGGTACATGTGGACAAGGAGATGTGACTGAAGGGGGGGGGGTCCCAAGCAACTAAGCCTGGATCTGCTGATTGGACAAGACAGCAAGGGGCGGAGCCTGCACGCAGCAGCGTGGCAGAAGTAGATAGGCTAAAACAATCAACCCAGTTGATTGCAGTGGGTGAGCATATATATTTCCCAGAGGGTAGGCGTGCAGCAGCAGGCAGCATGATGACCACCTGGCAAAAAGCAGTGTCCTCTGCTTCTCCTGAGCTCCTAGCACCTGGGAGAAACCATGTGGCCAC
>NW_009599654.1:0-22419 GCF_000690535.1 Cariama cristata | reverse complement strand
CGTGGGACGTGCGCAGAGCCATGCCTGGAGGTGGAGAGTGACAGCAGGCAGGCCTGTGGGAGGTGTGACCAGAGAGATTAACTGCTCTGCTTGGTGGCTGAGCTACAGGAGGTGGTGGGCAGACTGAGGAGTATTCAAGAGGCTGAGAAGGAGATTGATCAATGGGGCCGTGCTCTGCTGTCTCTGTTGCGTACAAGCCAACTCACTACAGGTCCAAGAGGCAGGTCCAAGATCTGTTCTGGGCCAGGAGGAAGGCAGTGTTACAAGGGATAAGTAGGGGTGGAAGAAGGTTACAGCATGAATTTGTAAATGAAACCCCTCTTTACCCTCTAAGATACCCTTACAGCATAGGTACAAGGCCCTGGGTACAGTAGATGAAGCACATAGTGAGATAGAGGAGGAACCTATGCAAACAGTCTTGCCAAGGTCAGAGAGAACAACCCCTCGCAACAAGACCTGTATTAAGACCAGCACTGAGAACAAACAACAGCAAATTATGGTCATTGGTGATTCCCTCCTGTGCAGAACGGAAGCACTCATTTGCAGACCAGACCACCTTTTCAGGGAAGTTTGCTACCTCCCTGGGGCCTGAACTAAGGATATCATCACAAGACACAAGAGCTTAGTACAACCTTCAAACTACCATCTATTCCTGCTCTTTTTCATCAGTACTAATGATGTCACAACAAAAAGTCTGAGGTCAATCAAAAGAGATTTCAGGGCCCTGGGAAACATGCAAAAAAATTCAGAAGCAGAGGTAGTGCTTTCCTCAATCCTCCCAGAAATGAGAGGAGACTTTGGAAGAAATAGGCAAGCCCAGGATACAAATACCTTGCTCCAGGACTAGTGCCTCCACCAAAACTTTGAGTTTTTAAACCATGGAAGAGCCTTGGAGGCTCAAAGTATGCTGGAACCTGACAGGATTCACCTGTCCCACTGGGGAAAATACGTCTTTGGGCATAAGTTGGCAGGACTGATTGAGAGGCCTTTAAATTAGAATCGATGGGGGAAGGGGACACCAACAGAATTGCACTAGGTAAGCCAAAGGTTGGCATGGCACCACCATGGTGGCAATGCTGATGTAAACATTTACACTGCTCCTGGGAGCACAAAGGTCTCAGGAGTGTATCTGAAATGCTTATACACCTGCATATGCAGTATGAGAAACATTCAGGGTGAACTGGAAGCATTGGTTATTTCCCAGAACTATTATATCATTGGTGTTAGTGAGACTTGATGGAATGACTCCCATGATAGGAGTGCTGTGATGGAGGGCTATAGGCTGTTCAGGAGGGATAGGCAGGGCAGGCGAGGTGGAGGAGCTGCACTATATTTAAGGGAGAAGTTTGACTATGCAGCGTTTGCAGTTAGGGATGATGTGATTGAGAGCCTCTGGGTGAGGATTAGGGGGATGTAAAACAAAGCAGATGTTATAGTGGGTGTCTGCTACCAATCGTCCAGCCAGGATGTAAGCACTGATGAGTTATTCTACAGGCAATTAGGAGAAATTTCTAGATTGGTAGCCCTTGTCCTTATGGGAGATTCCAATGTCCCAGACGTCAATTGGGAATGTCATACTGCTGTGACGAGCAAGTCTTGGAAATTCTTGAAGTCTGTAGGAGATAACTTCTTGTCACAATTACTCAGTGACCCACCTAGGATGACATCCTAGACTTGTTATTTGTGGATAGAGAAGGATTCGTGGGAGATGTGATGATAGGTGGCTGTCTCGGTGACAGTGATCACAAAAGTACTGAGGTTAGTTTTTGGTGTAATGGGGAAAAAGGTCAGCAGAGCTGCTACCCTGGATTTGAAGAGAGCAAATTTTAAGCTATTCAGGGAGCTCCTTAGCAGTGTCCCCTGGCAATCTTGCTTTTGAGGGCTTAGGAGTCCATGAGTGATGGTCAGTCTTTAAGAATCACCTTTTAGAAGCACAGGAGCAGGCAATTCCAATGTCAAGCAAATGGGTCAGAAGACGAGCTTGGCTGAACAGGGAACACCTCTTGGAACTCAGGCAGAGAAATAGATTGTAAGATCTCTGGAAGCAATGTCAGACTTCACAGGAAGATTACAGAGCTGTGGACAGTATAGGCAGGGAGAAGATACAAAAGGTCAAGCTCAATTAGAGTTTGAACTGGCCAGTGCTGTGTTACACAAGAAAGGCTTTTTAAAGTATGTTAAGAGCAAGAGGAAGTCTAAAGAAAACATTGGATTGATACTTGTTGAAGATGGTCATCTGACTAATAGGAATGAAGAAAAAGCAGTCATTCAGTGCTTTTTTTTTGCTTCAGTCTTTAATAATACCAATATACCTTGGGCAGTTCAGTCACCTGACCTGGAGGACCACGAGTGTGAGAACAGTGACTTTCCATTTGTGGACACTGGAATTGTAATGGACCAGCTATATCAGCTGAATGTTCACAAGCCCATGAGACCTGATGGGATTCAGCCCAGAGTACTGAAGGAGCCGGCAGATGTTATGGCAGGATCCCTCTCAATTATCTACCAAAAGTCTTGGGAGTCAGGGGAGGTCCCTGCCAACTGGAAGCTAGCCAGCGTTATGCTAATTTATAAGGCTGTCAGGGAAGGCCCAGGAAACTACAGACCTGTTAGTGTAACCTCAACCCTGGAAAAATTATGGAGAAGATCATACTGGCTGCTATTAAAAAGCATTTAAAGAACAATACAATCATCAGGTAAAATCAACGTGGGTTCACAAAGGGAAAGTCCTGTCTGATGAACCTGATAGCCTTCTACGATAACGCTAAATGCCTAGTGGATGAAGGGAAAGCAGTGGATGTAGTTTTCTTGGTTCTTGGTAAGGCTTTTGATATCATCCCTCATACCATCCCGACATGCCCCTTCTGGACAACTGTGAGATGAGCAGGTTCGTGGCGCAATGGGTGAAGAACTGGCTGAAGGGCAGAACTCAAAGGGTTACGGTAAATGAGGCTACATCTGGCTGGCAATCATTGCTCTCCACAGCTTCCTGAGGAGGGGACGTGGAGTCTGATCTCTTCTCCATGGGATCCAGTGACAGGACACATGGGAATGGTTCAAAGAAGCGCTAGGGGAGGTTCAGACTTGACATTAGGAAACATTTCTTTACTGAGGGGGTGGTGAAAACTGGAACAGACTTCCTAGACAGGTGGTCAATGCCCCAAACTTGTCAGTGTTTAAGGGGCATTTGGGCAACGTCCTTAATAATTTGTTTTAATTTTTGGTCAGCCCTGCAGTGATCAGGCTGTTGGACTAGATGGTTGTTGTAGATCTCTTCCAACTGAAATTATTCTTTTTTGTTCTGTTCTGGTCTGGTTTGGTCTGGTCTATTCTATTCTATTCTATTCTGGTTTACTCTACTGTATTCTACTGTTGAGACTTGACTGGAGAAAAACTCTATAAAATTGTACTGTGGAGCACAGTGTCAGAAATGTTAGCAAATTACTTGGATAATCTGTTAAGTTCTGTTTTTTTCACCATCTCAGTTGTTAACTATAACTATTCTACTTATTCATATCTTATTTTCAGAATTTTTTTTTACAGTACTAATTTTTCTCCCTCTTTTTCTTTTTTTGATTATTGATTTTATTAGGACAATATAAAGAAGTCAGTATTTGGTTCATAGAACATTCTGCACAGTTCAAACTGTAAAAACAACAGAAGTATTTCATATATTGTCTGACTGGCAATCTTGTGCTAGTAAATATTAACCATTTGTATTCTTGATGAGAAAAAGAACCTGATAAAATCATAGATTTTACTGTATAGCTCAAGTATCATAGTGCTTTTGACTGTGAAGTTGTGGCACAGTAATTTAAATAGTAGTTTTGTTTAAATTACTGTGGTTAAAAGGAATTAGACTGAAGTAGAATAAAATTAAAAAGCCCTACAACAAAACACTATAAAATAACTCCAATAAAACTCAATTTTCATTTGTCTAAACTACTGTATGTAGTAAAGGAGACTAGGTCTTATTTGACCAACGAAAGTCAGTAGATGAAGTAAGAATATATGAGAAGCTTTGTTAAATGAGAACAAACATCTGTATAGTCCACTACTTTGTTTTGGACAGGAGGCACACAAGGAAGTAAGGTAACAGTCAGCCCTTTGGGGTTCTGCAAACTGTTAGTCATCAGACTGGCTGAACAAGAGGGACATTCTTATTGTCTCCTTTTAGCTCTTCAAACCTGTCTAGAGCATTAGATTTCATGGGATGTTTTGACAGTGATTTCTACAGTTTCATTATGCAGCCTGAGAGAAGTTTGATTTTCCCTTACTGTATTTAAATATGCTGCAATGATATTGTAAATTTCTAAATTTTCTATTTTGACCCTTTTCTCTCCTCCTAGCACTATTTCACCCTTGCCACTTCCTTTTTAGATGAAGAGACTTCCCTCATTATCTGAATTAATTCTATCACCATAAGCCTCACACTCCTCCTAGCACTATTTCACCCTTGCCACTTCCTTTTTAGATGAAGAGACTTCCCTCATTATCTGAAAGAATTAATTCTATCACCATCAGCCTCACATCCCGTCTCCATGTCTCTTCTATCTGTACTACCTTTTTTATCTGAGATTGTGAAGCAAAGCTACATGTAACGGACAAGAATTCTGATATAGACTTAGTGTCATAATGTTGCATCTAGGCTTTCCAGTACTTGCTCAATTTTTAACATCCTATTTGTCGTTGACTGCTACTGAGCTGACTAACTCATTGAACTACATAAATACAAGAACTTTACTTATGCCAATGAAAAGCTCTGTTACTACCTGTAAAATAGAGAGGGTCTCTGATTTATGCTAACAGCAGATCAATGCTGGGTGTATTTAGGTGCAGATTTATTTACGAGTGCAGATGGAAAGATTTGTTTGTATAGTTAAGTACTTATTACTTACAAAGCAACTGCTTATGTCTGCCTAAAGTGAAAATGTTGATTGGTGTACTAATAAATTATTCCAACTGAACTCCGACCAGAAAGGTCTTTTCACTGATAAGAAACAAGTTGAACATCTGCATGTCCTATAGTTCAGAGCAACAGTCTCCAGCCCTCACTGGCCTGTAGGCTATGTTACACAAGGAAAACCCTGTGGGCAACATCAATTTTTGCTCTCCCTATTACGTTTGGTTTTAATTTTTCATTTTTTGTGTCTCCCAGCAGCATTGCTGTCTCTTACAGGCAATGTGTTCCTAGAGAGCTGAACATGAAGGAGGAGCAAGCTGAGAAAATCTGTGATTTTCTCACTCCAGTTCCACATAGACATTTGCACAGCTTCTGTATCATAAAGTGGTTCTGCCTGGAAGGGATCCTTTATGCCTTGATAAACCTGAAGTGTCAATCCAAATTACTGTATATGGTTGGACTTGATGATCTTTGAGGTCTCTTCCAACTATAATGGTTCTATGATTCTATGATTCTATGATTCTGTAATTCTATGTATGAGGACAAGCTTGACATTTAAATATTGATGCTTGTCAACACCATGCACAGTGTGGTGTGCCTGTTACATGCTTATTAATCTATCTTACCTGTTGTGTGTGTATATACCTACATGTACAGGAAATCTTCTCTTTCTCTTAGAGGATAAAACTGTGAAAAAGCTGAAGACAAAACCTCTTTTGCATAAAACATATTTAAATATTGTCTTTGAGTTATTACTCATGGTTTTTATTCATAGTCGAACTACTCCATTGAAAGATGTTCACCATTAGCAATGAACCTCGGAGCTCACATTTCTGCATGAAATGTGAAGGGTGAAGCATTTGATCTTGTCTTCAGTTCCTCTCAGACATGGAATTTTTCCTCTATGACTTTTCCAGACCTAATAATTCTTTGAGGTTTCTTCTCTTGGTATTTTCTATTCCTTGATTTTTTTCCCTCTGTTTTCTTCCCCTTTATTTGTTTCTCTGTTTTTGTTCATCATGTCTTCCCCAGCTAAGGAAATAAATGATCTTCGCCTTATGTTCTCTCCTCTATGGCAGACTCACCAGATGATTTTCCTTTCTTGTGGAAAAATATATACACAGAAAATGTATTTTTTAATTCACCAGCCAGAAAAAAATAAGCCAGAGAGGCTGAAATATGTATTTTCCTGGGCAGATCCATCAGTTTAGCCTCAGATCCTGGGGGTGTCAATTAACAAGCTTTATCTTGACAGCATATAGTCACTAAAAAGTGAAAGCAGTATTGGGATATTTTTTAAGACATGTTGCCAACATGCATATTCACACTTCAACCTCTTCTTTCTACTCCTAAGCTCTCTTGCTTTTGCTGTGTATTACTCTTTGTGATATGACAAAAGGATTTGAGAGTAGACTACAGTACTGTAGCTCTTAACAGCATTTATGACATGTGGGAAGTTTAGCTGAAGCTGAAGTTCTCTGGCATCAGTGCATGGGAATATTCATCTGAACAGTGTGACTGTGCATATGGACAAAAAGCCTTAAAGAGTAACCATCCTTTCTTTTCCACAGAGACTTCAGGCAAATCAGAATGGATCCACTAAAAGCAATAGATCCTTCGTGTCCTCCTTGTCTCTTTACTATTAAGTTCTTGCTTTCTTTAAGTAAAATAAATAATCTAGCTTGGAAATCCATGTTTTCTGTTTGTGTACCCAACAGACAAACTAATAAGGCATACAAAATACAAATGCAGATATAAAAACCCCCATCCAAATCAAATGCAACAAAAACTATAAATACAAGTACTTAATCAAATATGTATTCAACCTGGCATGGACTTTTGATTCAAAAATTACTCAGATGTTGATTTTTTTTAAGGCTCTGATTGCAAAATATGCTTCCTTCTGGTGAAAGAATTTTGGAGCATGTAGTAGAAAGATTTGAAGTAAAAGATGGTGTTTTCAGTTAATAAGACACTCTCTCAGTTTCCAAATAGAGGAAGTTCTAGGTTTCCTTCACTTCTACCATTCCCAACGGCAGACATTTAGTCAGCCACTCAAAAAGGGCCTCCCATTTTCCACATAGTAACATGAAGTTGGAGCATTATGTCAAGAACGTTACCTTTGTTTCCACGTTCACACTGACGTATTTTAGATAAACCCAGGATTAACAAGTACTGAAACATGACTAACCGGTTTTTTGTTTAGTAAGACATAACAAAACTGTTTCAGTTAGTAAGTTAGGACTTTTGTGTTATATTTTCTTCTTCATTACATCTGGCATTTTTTCCACCTGGAAGGTGAAAACAGTGTGAGGTGGCTGGCTCTTGCTTGGAGCGATATGATTGCAGTCTTAAAATTACACATACTGTGACCATCTAGTGAAACACTCAAGGTTTGGGGGTTTTTTTGTTGGTTGGTTAGTCTGGGGTTTTTTATGTGTGAAAGTAACTGTGCATGTTTTAGTCGATTATTTTATCACCTTTTCCTGTTTGAAATTACCATTATTATGCTTAGAACACAGAGAAACTCAGTTACTAGTGTATAATTTTCTAAAAACATAAATGCAAATGTTTCCAAAGGGTCTTTTAACCAATATGAACAAAAATTAGTAGCAGTCTTTGGATAGTTTTCAGCTTTTGTGATACTTGACTGCTCACTGGATATTTTTGATGTACCATAAAGATGAATTTTAAAATTACAGAAAAAATAAATGGAGAAGAGATGGATCATAACAAGCTGATGTTAGCTTTGCTGTACAAGGAGAGGAAAGAATTACCTGGATTTCCTCAGAATTCTGTGATTGTAATTGGCAGCCAATGCTAGGTAAGGATTATATCCATGAGATGAGAACATGTTTGTACCATAAAATTATATAATACTGACAAAAAAGAGTAGATAATGAAGAAACATTCATGGAAGCAAAGAGAAAAAATACAGTCGCAGGATTTCTTTTCAGTAATAGTCACATTTAATATTTTTCTGCGTCTGTTAGTGACTTCAAGTGCTAATGGCACTGTGCTAGAATGCAGATAGGGATGAGAGTTGGTCAAAGTACTTCTGATACAAATTTTTTAATTACATTGATATTTTTGTCAAAAAATATAGTGTGCTCATTTCAATGACCCTTTCCAGTTATACTGGGAGAAGGTCAAAGCATTCCTTTTGAAGAACATACTGGGCTCTGTTTCTGTGTTGTTTGGATTATTTTCATTAGATTGCATATGAATATAATAATGATATATGTTATTTTTATAATCTGATAAAAACTAACCAAAATTACTGTATTTAATGAAATATTTTAATGATACCCAAATTTTCCGTCCTTGCGGATATCCATGGTTTTTTATGTTCTTTTATTAGCAAGCACTAGTATTTGCAATAACGTTATCTGAGATTAAGATCTCTTCTTCCTGTAGTATTACTTGAAGACAAACTGTATTATAATTCAAGTAAGATGCCTGCCCATTGTGGAACAAAAACCGAAAAACATAGGTGCCAAACACTGAGTAAATAAAGTATTTTGATGAAAATGTAAAGATGAAGTGTACACACAGGATCATATGAATTTTCAAATCAAGAATACTGTCAGAAGACAGTGCATTTGCATTCTGTGTGAACTGAAGAGATTTTATTTCGATCCCTACTGATGCATGCAAGCTGTAGTGATGCTACGCCTCATGCAGAGTTCTGGTGCTGTCATTGCCTTTTCAGAGAATCTTGGAAAATGACAATCTGTTATTCCCAGGAATTTTAGCAATTATATTGTAAATAGCAATGCATAATTTTTTGTAATAAAACTTCCAAAAATGAATCTAATTTCAGGTCATGCAATAAACACCAAGTTTGCTCTATATGTATTTCAAAGCTAAAAGAAAATATATCAATTTTTCAGTGAACATGAAATGAGTTTCAAAGTTTATGAGCTTTTGCTCATTTCCCTCCAACTTTACTAGGGACAAGTATGTGACTTGGAGTGAAAATTACAACAGAATGTTTTTTTTCATAATCTCAGTCTTAAAATGAAAACCAAATTTGGTTATTGCAGGTAATGTTACTGACTCAGGAAATACATACTGTGTGAACTGAAGCCAAAATTAAGTCATAGCATCCCCCCTACAAACTTTCAGAGTAAGTTCCTCATTGCTCTAGTCACAGCACAGCTGTGTGGGAATTATTGACACCCAGGAGCACTCCATTTTCATTTCATCTCAACATTTAAGAGCAGAAATCTTTTAAGGCAGTCCTGCAATACTCATTTAGAGTTAAAAACCAATTCTCCTGGGGTCTGGCATTTTGAGGAGAGGAAGAATGCAGTATTTTAGTATTGCAGCTGTAGTGCAATAAAAAAGCACTACCAAAAAAAACCCCTCAAACCACAAACCACCCTACAGCATCACTTTTCCTTCTGCTGGAAATAAATAGCTAAATATACTTCATTAGGTTGAGTTGAGTACAAAATAGCATTAAAGAGTATCACTACACTATCTTCATATGCTACTGGAGAGGTAATGATGTGTCTGAAGGGGCAGGATGCCGAAGCAGTGCTGAGTGCTGAAGGGAACATGCTCAATAGAAATCTGTACTGTTTTTTTCCTATCTGAGCTTAAAACCCCCCCCACTCATTCCTGTTGGAAGTGGCTTGTGATTTTTAATTAAAAAATTGTAAATTATCTTTGTAGGTCCCTACAATAAAAGAGAGCTAGACTAATAGACTAATATGTCAGTTAAGAAAAACAGAATGAAAAACTGGCCTTGATTTTTGCTGTAAATTTTGGAGCAAACTATTTTTAGTCATAAAATAATGTCTACATATTTAATTCTGACTACTACTACACTTGTTCCTTGTCTAAGCATTAGACTTTCTTCAGGAAGTAACAGAAAATAATTTTTTTTAACAGAGGTAGTAAAAAGGAAATTTCCCTGTGTATTTCCTTTTCTAGAGAACTACATCATATGTTTGCGTCATCATGTAGTAAGCTATGTGCAAACCTGTACCTGTTTGCAAACAGGTTCAACTTTTGATTGCTTTATAGGACTTCAGAGGCCATGTCTTCAAGTTTATTCTTCTTTTCTGAAAGCCTAAAGGTCTTATTTCTTTGATTACTTTACAGTTTTTCTCTAGAATTTACAGTTGGCAACTGCTTTCTTCAGAAAGCAGAAAAAAGGGGACCACTCAGATTAGCAGCTGTATCTTTTTGAATGATGCAAGAGTAGCTTGGCAATTTCTTTAATTTTCTGGTAAGCAGAACAAAGTGGTTGCATAGTAACAAACATTTAAATCCTTAGCATTTGGTACTTTTTTCAAATCTGCTTTCACAGACAAAGCTTATTTAGGTTTTTGGTGCTTCTAAAAGAATAGTTTCCTCAGTACTCAAAGTTTTGGTTCTGTATTTGTTACTGAAAATCATAACCAAGAAAACTCTCTAAACTGAATGATAGTTTAGAAAACTGACATTGGTTTATTACAGTGCCAGGTGCATGGGGGATCACTCCTCCAAGTATGCACACCGAATAAAATGAAGATACATATTATATACCATAAAACATTTGCATATTCATAGTACACTACATATTCATCTTTATTCATACTTAGGATTGGTTATAAGTTTCTCGCTTCTAATGTTAATTAGTATGCATCCTCAGTAAACACTAATGAAACCTCTGTATTGACTATGCATGCTCCCCAAGGGGAGTTTTACCCTCTTTCAGGGAGTCCATTTGAGTTGGAGGTCGCAATCTCCCACTACCACAGTTACCTTTGTCCTGTTCTCAGACAATTTATTGGTTATATCTGTGGGTTGTAACGTTTAATCAGCTTGGCTCCCTTCATGTCTAGAACTCCCTCTCTAGAAGGCCTCTCTCCATATTCTTGCCTACTGTCTTAGATAACAATGTCACTTCTTTTACAATTTGTTCTTTTTCTTGATGCTTCTCAACCTAGAGATGTCAGGCTAAAGAATGTGCCTGCTTTTCTGTTAATTTAGCTGGATTATTTAACCCTTTGGTATCATACTGAGTAAAGCTTGGTGGTTCTTGTCCTGGTTTGGTTGAAACAGAACAATTTTTCCTTTCAGTAGATTTTTTTTCCTTCAGTTAAGTTTTCTTAGTAACTGCCCTGTCTGAAGTTGACTGCAGGTTTCAGGCAGTGCCTGCTGTCAGAGTTGATGGTGGTTAATGTCTGTAGTTGTTGCTGGGGCAGGAGTGGGATTGTTATGCAGAAAGGCCCACGGGTGGGTGCTTGTTCCCTGCGGACTCTCTTGGGCTCCACTGGGCTCCTTGTGGGGGGAAGGCGGAGGAGGGGTCGCACCCCCAGAAGCTGCAGAGGGCACTGACCAAGGCCTGACCAATGCGGTATTCCATCCCATCCACGGGAATACTTGGTATAAAGCTCGGGGATCACAGGGGTCAGCCCTTTTTCCCTCATGGCCAGCATCCTGGTGGGACTCTGCTGGCTATCCTGACTCCAATCCTGATCTGTGCATCCGTCAATCCAGTTCCCGTCTCGGATCTGGGACGTCCAGGTGCCTGCCCTGCTGTGTGAGCACTGCCAGCCACTGTGGCATGGCACACAGTTCTGCGGTCATCACCGGGAAGAACAATATTGGTTTTGTGTATTTCTATTTCTATTATTAGTAGTATTGGTTTCAATATTACTTATACTCTTTTTCATTGTTATTCCTTTATTAAAGTTTGTTTTAATTTTTGAACCCATAGGTCTCTCTCCCTTTTCTCCTCTCCTTCCCCTTCTGGGAAAGGATGGGGTTAATAGACATCATCTACCACTCGCTTTAAGCACTGTCCCAGTCTTAAATGGTGACTGTTCTATACAGTTCTGTACATAGAAGAAGAAAAAATAAGTTTGAATAAATGTTATGATCTATGTGTTTATGTTTGCGTTTTTGAGGTAACTTTGTACATACTTGGAAACTGAGAACTGGTTCATTATTTTAGTGTTTCTTTCTAGCCACCAATATTTGAGAATGAGATTGGTCTTTTATTTTCTTTCTTTTGTGAGTTTTTTGTTTTGTTTTGTTTAATGTTTATTCACTAGCAAAACCAGAGTGGCATCATTCTAAGAAATAACAATTTCCACAGATCATTCTGAAACATGATGTTAAGTACATCAAGATCCATTGCCAAAAGAGGGATCATTTGTAATATTTGCTGTTATTTGTTCATTATTTTAGTGTTCTGTAATAGTCAAACATTCCAGACTCTGAAAGCGTTTTAAAATAGAATTCACAATAAGTATTCTCTAAACTTTTTTTAAATACAAGACAATCTCAGGAGATTCAACCTTATTACACATTTTTTTATATATATTTTCAGTGAAGAGCTTCAATTTATTTTCCTTAAATGCTTTCTGATATTCAGTAACCTGATTAAAGTCTATTGCCTTTAGTTTAGAGATAATAGGTTTCGCTTAAGAGAGAGCATGTCCTCTGCCAAAGGGCTGTAAACAGAGAAAGTGCTCTGAAGTACATAGGTATTGGTGTCTTAGATGGAAAAATACTATATGTTATTTCCTTAAATCAAATCTTTGCACACCAATCTGGCAGATATGTACTCTAAACATTTAAAACCATTAAGCCTTTGTATTTGTTAACCACATGCAGTCTCAAGCCATCCATTTCAATAAGTCGTTGAGTGGTAAGTACTAACAAAGCACTGAACTTTAAAAAAACTTGCTTGAATAGGTTTTACAGAAGTTTCAGAGTAAACATAAAGACAGACTTCAAACAATTTCTGTAATGTAACAGGTTATTAGTGAAATACCCCAAAGAGCTCTACCTAAATCTGTTATGTTCAGTGTTCATTCATGATCTGAAGAAGAAAGTGAACAGTTTACTGGTGGTACAGAATTAATCCGGAGTAGTAAAATATCCTGTTCCAGCCCAGTGGAGGTCGCTGTTGCTGTTACCCATTGTAGGTCTGACCAGGAGCAAGGATGAACATATAATCCAGAGAGAAACAAGCTCAGACATGCAAGCACATGCATGCACATGGACACAGATGACTGACGTTCACTGGGGAAACACACCAATCCCACCAGTTGCTGGCACCCAAACCTATGGATCTGGCACTCAGACTGCTTTCCCCCTCCCCAGGTAGAAAGTGAGCTCATACAGGAAATATTTAGGGATCGGATGTAATAAGACAGGGTGGATGGCAGTGATGAGGTACAGGGCTCAGCTAGACAAGCATGTTGACCTGTGCCTGCCTACATGGCATCGGTCCCTCTCATCTCTCTTCTCTCCATTTACCCATGCTTTATCTTTCTCTCATTGACTTTCATTTGTCATTTTCTCCACCCTTGCATCCTGTATCATGCCACTAATTCCTTTTTCCCATTCAATCTCAGTTCTGGTACACTGAAATTTGGTGTTTACAATACTGTTACCAATGACATCTTGGCCTTATATGGTATCACTGATACAGTTACCTCGGAGATGTTGGCCTTGCAATATTGTACCCCTGAAGGGTTCCCAATGCTCCCCTTGAATTATCTGTGAAGCTTGGCTGTCACTCCCATACATAGCCCCCCTCCATCACCTGTGATATCTAGCCATCCCTCATGGTGTTCTTTGTAACTCCTGTGAGCTTCTCTCTCTGTTATCTGCTCTGCCCAGAAATTTTTCATGTCAGCTGCAGTAGTTTCCTGTGGTCTGCTCAGTTAGCTAAAACTCAAGCCAGGGTGTAGTCATTTGCCTGCATAACTTAACAGTTATGCCCTGGTACTAACACATGAATCTGAAATACAGTGATTTCCCTTCTTGGAAAGATATAGTAAAACTAGAAGAGAAGAATGCTAAAAGTTGACAAAGATACTGAATGATATCCGTAGAGAGGAATCAAAGAAACTAGCCTCTTCAACCAGAAAAAAAAGAAAAGAAGTTGAAGGAATATTATAGGATACAAAAATCAGATTAAAAAAAATAGAGAAAAATATAATTCTCTTGATATGGGGAGCATTAAGTAAAATTATTAGGCAGTAGATTGAAACAAGGAGTAAAGAAGTAGTCTTTACATGCAGAAAAAAAATTGGTGCTATTTTGGGAGCTAGCACTGTATCAGAATTTGTACAACCCACCTGCAGAGGCTGCTTGTGATCTGGCCTACAAGAAGGAGTGAACATCTGTGTTCTGTGGGTGATCTGTAGTCCGTGGATTTTGACAGATCTCTTGCTATGGTATGAGAAGGAAGATATTGTCATGCCAGGTGGCATTTGAGATACACTAGAATAATATAAAGACAAATCAGTATTTGTTAGCTATGTGACCAAGAAAATAAAACATTATCTTCCAAGTGACACATGTTATAATTGACTGAACTACCTGAAGTTGTTGACTTCCCAGCACTCCTTCATCTGCTACCTCCAGTCCCAATGAACAACTATTGCAGCTAAAATCAGCCAGTGCAAGATGGTTAATAATTTCATTGTTTTCAGCAACAATGGACTAAAATGTTCTGTTTTAATCAGGAAAGGAGGCTTTCCTAACTGCAACTGGGACTGTATAGGGTTAGGGTTGTCTGCATTTTGATTCATCATTTTTAATCAAATATAAATCAAAGTTTGACAGGTCTATTTTTGGTTATCCTTAAGGGGGCAGGAAGGGATTAGCTGTCTATGTGTGAATTTTCTATTCTTCAGTACAACTTTGAAACTGAAGATAGCACCAAGAGAATATATCCATCCCTATTTATTCAGTCTTTTTGGTCAGGAAGATTACAAGGTAAAAAACATTCATCAGCAAGAACGAACCCTGACAATAAAACACAGAAATTAATCTGAACATACTGTGAGAGGATAGTTAGCTTTCTGAGAGCAGAAAAAATGAAAAAGAAAAGCTACTACTGCCATAATCAGTAAAACTGGGAGTCATTACTGATTTCCAGCAAACTGAATGCCTCCAAAATAGTTGCTGTCATCTGAAATAACTGTTAGGGAAGGAGGGGTGTATCAGTGTGGCAAGAAGTATTAGTGAGAAATTATAGTTCTTGGTTCAGATTCCAGTATAAGCTTGGATGAAGTTCCTGAAGAAATTTAACTAGGCCATGTTTCTATAGCTGCAAAATAATAGTAATGATTACTCACTTTTAGTTCAATGTGTGTGTCCTATATAAGTTTTTTGGAAAATGTAATCTCTGTGAGTTTGTAGCTGCCATGACGCAGCTATTTAGAAAATGAAGCCACAGATTTGTTCATGGTTCTCTTGATTGAGCTATATGAATACTGTTTTCTATGATAAAAACTGGTTTAAAATATTAGACGTTAAGAGTCTCCCCCAATAATATTATACAAAGCTTTTCCCAGGTCCACTAAAGCGATGGAAAATATCGTGTTTTCATTTGGCTTTGGATAGAGATTTAGTCTGTGAGTTTGACTTTCCCTTGCCTTTCATAAGGGTGTTAGTTGACATTAAGCAAACTTTAATTTGACCAATGAGTCATAAAATCCTTCTGGGTTGCTACTCAGCTTCCATACAGGTAAATGATGGTATAACAAGGACTTTGACAAGGACTTTGAATTTTGCACGGAAGAACTACCTAGTATTATTTTATTCTGGTGTTAAGACAAATAGAAATTTTGTATTTTTAATTGAATTTTTTAATTGAATGGGCTTGTGCCAAATACCTGACTGTCATAAATTCTTTTTTCCTAATGAAAAGAAGAAGTAAGCCCTGAATGCTGCTGGCAGTTTAAGCTAAAAAAAGAAAACCAATTAAGCTCAGATTAAAATAATTTTCCATTCCTGGAAAATTTGAGAATTCAAAAGTGGTTTTTTTCTCACAGTAAGACTCCATAATCTAAAAATAAAGAATTAATTACCCAACACTGGGGAAAAGCTAAGCTTTGATAAATCTAAATATTCTCTCACTAATTTTGAAATATAGGGTACTTATATAGGTTTAAACTAATTTATTTTGCTATAGTACTATATTTTTATTTTATATCTATTGTAATATTTTATTATGATTTTATAGTAATATCTGTGTCAATATTTAGAGCATTTCAAAGGCATAGTTTCTTTTGTAATTGTTCAGTCTGTGTACTTCACAGTTTCAGATTTTTTACTTTCTTTCACCTTAGATAAGTCATCCGTATCTCCAAAAAGGCTTTTTGAAATGTTTCTAATGAGACGTAGAAATTATAGCTATGTCTCTTTGTGTAAACTCATGATAAAACCCTTTGCCAATATAAATCTAAGTTGTAGTTTCTCATTTACCCCATAGCTTTTGGAATTTTTTTAATACCAAGTACATTGTTTCCTTTAATCTTGAACATTAATATCCTATAACTTCATTCTTGAAATAAAAAAATCAGACAACTGACACTATGGGACAATTCATTCACATGACACAAAAGGAATTTTTCCTTTTTTTTTTTTTTTTCTTTTTGTTGTTGCGCATCACAGGCTTGGAGCAGACAGGTGTAAGTTTTGTATTTATACAAAACATTGCATGCAAACAATACTAGAAACTGCAAGGTCAGAAAGACTTGGAAAATTTTTGCTTAGTGTAATCAATTGGTCTTTGTTCAGAGAAGTTCGGGATCTTCCTTAGCCGCAGCTATGGAAAAGTGTTATCAAATTCTCTTCTATCTGGAGAGTTTAATTCCACATCATTTGATTATTGATTATGCTTTCCATTTTTATAATTGTATGTGATTAAATCTAAATGTAGTACAATGCCTTCCTCTCTCAACCTTGACCTTTATTGAAATTAGTCAGTTGTACCAAACAGTAGACAAAGCAGTTTAATCATTAGTGGATGCAGTCTTTCCTATGTAAATTTTCATGTTCCTGTGCTAAATGCAAAGACTATGGCTGTTTCTGAGATACCTAACTTTGGTTAATTACCTTAGGTTTGTTCATCGACTAGTGAGGCAAACAAAATGAAGCCTTCCAAAACTCCTGGGCTTATCAGAATATTAAAATTGCTTTTAAATTAAGATAGCAGATAAGAATTTACCTTTTGATCTTTGAAACCACTCATCATTTGTGAAGAAAAGGAAGCTCTAAGTGAGAGAAAACAGTTTATTTCTTTATCAAAGAGTTTAGATCCTCAAAAGGGCACCACTGACGTGAAGTAGAGGTTTTTAATTAAGCTCACTAAACAAATGCTAAATCTTTCTGTGCCAGTGTTTATATTCAGTGAGCAGTAGTTTTTGCCTTTGTTAAACATTGATTAATATCATAGGCATCTCACATGCAATATTTTAGGAAGATCATTAAGTCTGATTAATAAGTCTGAGAGCAGCACAGAGTTACAGAAGTTGTTGCAGTTTCCAGGCTTCTTCTTTAGGGACTTCTGGTAGCTGCTGGGAGTGAGGGCTTGCTTCTGCGGTGTGTTGAACAAGATGAGAGTCTTGCTCATTGCTGACTGGGTGGGAAGAGCCTGCACATTCTCCACTGAAGGCTGTGTAGTACAGTGAAGTGCCATGTGTTGTGGCCAGCGCGAGCCAGAGACACAGATTGTCCCTTGATCAGAAACAGCTCGTGAGAGAGGATTTGGATGGCCAGGTCTTGGCTGTAGGGGTGTTGGTTGGCTTCACTGGGGACAGTGGTGGCTTTATTTGTGAAAGGTGTGCTCTAGTCAAGGTCCTGAGGCACCAGGTGAAGGAGCTGTGAGAAGCGGTGATTGCTGGGGAGGATGAACAAATATCAACTGGGTCTTTCAGAAATGCGACAGGGCCAAGAACCTAAACCCTGTGCTGCTAAGAAGAAGGAAATCAGGGGATAGTTGACAAATGGAAACTCCTGAGATGTGCGAGGCTGGAAACTCCCTGCTTTTGGTAAGACATGTAAATCTCCTTCTCTTCCTCTGGTACTGCAGAGGGTTCTGCCAATGGAGGAATCTTGAGTGCATCAAGTGACTATAAGGCACTGAGGGTGGAGGTCAAGGCTGTGGGGGTATGTTCTAGATCCTGCTGGTGCAGGCAAAGGGCATTGAGGAGGACGAGGCTGATCCTGCTGGTTGATGCCTGCTTCTGCTCCCTTACCACAACTTTTGAGGAAATATTGCCCCTGATAGATGAATAGGGGTACAGATATTGTTTCACTTCTCTTCTTAATAACCATAGCACTAGAATGGAAATATTGATCTAGACATAGAATTATATTATTGATATTGAAAATCCTGCTAGCACACTCACTCATGACAGTTGTTAAGAAAAAGGCAGCACGTTCTTTCTGGGATTTTTTTTCCCCCAGATATAGTACTTAAAAAACTGCAGTAGTTTTTAAAAACTGTATTAGTATTCTTCCTATTAATATTAACCTACATCGCTGGATTTTTCAATTGCCTTTTCTTAATCACATTTCTTTGTCAAATGTCAAGATTAACATTTGGCAGCAAAGTGGACTTGGCAATAATTATTTAGGAATTGTTTGCTCATACTTCCACGCTATTCAAAAAGATCTGTTTGTTCATGCTTGCATAACAAAGTATTGAGTTCAAATATGGAAATTAAATTATTTGAAAAGTAGCACAGACTAGAATATAATCCCTCAAGGGCTGTGTTTAAAAAAAACAAAACAAAACAAAATTAAATAAAAATGTCTTCATCTAGATTGGAGGCTTGTGTGCTATTTTCTCTCTTTCTGGTCTTCTCTTAATTGGAATTTGTTCTTGTATGCTCTAGACTTCTAAAATATTTTCTGCATTCCAGACATATCAAAACAAAATTAAATACAATCAAAACCTGTCAATCCTCATTGTTTACTACCTCCTATTCCTTTTCTTTTACAAATAACTTTTAGAGCATCAATATGCATTTGTGAATTTTAAATCTCTAGTGTCTCCACTTAAAAGTAACAATCCTTCATTAGGAAAAACTTACTTTTCTGTTGTTGTTGAGTTTCTTTTGTGTTTTGTTTGGGGTTTTTTTGGGGGGTTTTTTTTTGTTTTTTTTTTTTAAGCTTTGTCTGATTATAAATGTCAGGACATTCTTTTGGGAAGATAAATACCCTTAGTGAACAATACACAATCATTCGATTCCAGTAGTATTTCACGAAGTTTTCATCTTAATTCAGCCCAAAAATGCCATTTAAAATAGGAAGAAATAAAACAATGAAAAATGTTATGTTCTTTTTTTCCCCACAAATACTTTCTTTCTGGAAAAAAAATAAAAAAATAATCACAGTTTCTCTCTTAGCCTTCCCTACGTTTAAACACAGACAGTTCTTTCCCTTGGATGATGAAAGAAGACTGTAGTGCCTTATCAGATGATGTTGATGTTCTACAAGAAGTTTAAGTCGAGTAATCTAAAGATGTGGTGTGGTAAGTACAATTCTTCAGGATTTGCCACAGCTATAAAGTGTATATTTTCCATTAGCTGAGGAACTGCCTTATTTCTGTCTGGGGGAATTATTCCCAAAAGAGCAGCACTTGTAAAAGGATTAAACTGGTATTTCAAATTGCTGGTTTTGTGGAAGCAATGCAGTCTAATGCTGTTATTTTCATCTCAACTCACCTTTTTTCTCAATTAATACCCAACATCCAAATAAATAAATAAGTTGAAAATCTGCAAACAATAGAGATGCAATCATGACCTAACAATAATTGTATGGCTTCTTAGTCAACTCCTAGATGCATTTTTTTTTTTTTTTTACTTTATATTTATGTCGAAAAAAATTAATCTGTTTCAGGATCCTCTTTTTATCACTGATTAAGCCCACTTTTTCCCAAAAACTTTGGTTTCTTTCTTTTTTTTTTTCCTATTGTATATTATATCACAGATAACCTCAATAAAAGGAACGCATATGACAGACATCTTCCCTGAAGGAAGCTGCTGAGTTGCACTTCCAGTCAGACCATCTCTTTCCAAAAGGTTTCTGCACATTTTTTGGCCTTTAAAATGTTTCCTTTTTTACAGAAAAAAGAGCAACAGAAAACCACTACAACAAAAAACCCCCAACAACCAGACAAACCTCCCATCAAAAACTTATTAAGTACGTTGCGACAAAATAAGATCTACAACTGACAGAAAGAAGGTAACAAAGGTAAGCAACTAAGAAATTGTAATCTAAACGCCACATCTTTGTCTGTGTGATTAAAATACCAAATTTTTTTGAACAGATACAACTGCCTTTTAGGTAATAAATTAAATAAAATACAGGTTCCATAAATATTTTTCATGATAAAAGATTAGTGCAGTCCTTTAAAATGTGAGTAGGAAAATGTTATATAAGGTAGACATAGTGCACTAATTATGGAATCAGAGAAGCTTTTCACTTACCACCTTTGCATTTCAGAGCCTAATCCCAGAAAACGGAAGCAGTAAAACGGTGAATCATCACCATGCTGTTTGGTATTTAGTTTCAATATAGAATTTCTCTCACTCTTGGAAGTAAGACTCTGAACCAGTGTTAGGGGAGAGAAATGAAGTCTGTTTTACCTGCCCTCCAAGCTAGCCAACACAATATTGCAGCTAGGAAAGAGCGTGCTTGTTCAACATAATCTGAATTTGTTTCACTGGTTTATTTTTACCAATGGATATTGTTTCCAATGTTATAAACTAATTCAGTGGTTTGTTGGAACATATGCTTCATTCTTAATCTTTTTTCCCTCAGAGGTAAACAAATTCAAATGAAGTGTTTTATGCAGTTAAACTTTTAGACACTTGCTATCCAGGAGGAATCTCAGGTCTTGAGCATGTTTCTTTTTAAACTAAAAGCGCTAATTGTATCTGATTAGTGGTGGCAGATGGTCAAGATAAAATATACAGGAAACACTTTGACTATGAACCCACAGATTCTGCTTCCACAGCTGTGCCTCCTTTAGCCTGCTGAAAGAGATTTTCACACTGGTTAAAACTTTCAACTTCTGTACATACCTACTTAATCCTTTTAACTTGCACACATAATTTCCCTTCTCCTTAATTATTAGACTCATCACTGTTTAAACAAGGATATTTATCTTTGCATTGGCAGAAACTGCTGTAAGAACAACTCATTTAAAGTTTATTTATGAAGCAGGTTGGGTTACTGCAGGTGTATAATGATTTCTGTTCTAAGATTCCTGTTCTCTAACATTCACACAGTTCACACACCACCCCAGGCTCTGCTCCTCCAGCCCAGTTAGAACCAGCATCATGGGCCCAGGGGCCCAGAGCATTCAGATCCAACTGCTCAATGTGTCCCGTCCTTGCTGGTATCCTGGTCCCTGAACATAATGGTCCCACTGCAGGTGCCAACATAAAGATGTCAGAAAAACATGTACAGATATTCCCCAAGAGGAATTAAGCACTGGAACAGGTTGCCCAGAGAGGTGGTGGAAGCCCCATCCCTGGAGGCATTCAAGATCAGGCTGAATGGGGCTCTGAGCAACCTGATCTAGTTGGAGATGTCCCTGCTTGCCACAGGGGGGTTGGACTAGATGACCTCTGAAGGGCCCTTCCAGCCCAAATGATTCTATGATTCTATTCTATGATTTATTGTTTTCAGTAGTTCACTAGTTCACCAGCTCTCCGCCTGGATCACTATCACTGTCTAGTGTCCTTCCCCAAAAGGGTTACAAGGGTTTAAAACTGTTAATGGTTCTATGCATCTGTTTCTTTCCCACATATCCCTAAATCATGGCAGATATAGTCCAGAGCTTTTGGGCAAGCTTCACTACTGCAATTATCTCTGCTTTGTTGTTTTCCTAGTACACACCAGTATCTTTCAATGAGTTAGACTGGGGCAGATGTAGTCAAGATGTCACCTGCCTGAGGAGTGTTTTCAGAAAGGCTTCACCCCATGACGCTTACTTTCTCCTGCACAGTTACAGAAAGTTTTCATGTCGAACTGCTAACATTATCTACCTTTTTATTTTTATTTTTATTATGCCAACAGACTGATATTGCCAATAGAAAAATCGATTTTTCTTGCAGGAGAAAGTAGTAGGAAAACAAAATTGAAGGAAGAGGGAAATGCTTTCCTTCCACAAAAATATCTTTAATACTAAACAGTGGGAAAAATGGATAATGCTGGGACATTGAATTGATCCTTTAGGTTTAGTTTTGAAGCCTATATCTGTGTAACTAGTAAGACATTTCCCATCTTTAATGGGCTAGTAATTTGCAAGGCCAGATAGAAAAAGAACAACTTTCAGTTGTGATGCAAGTTTTGCATGTGAGTATTGGCTCACATGCAACAAGAACAACAAAATTATAATTATTGCTAATGTAATCTTTAATGTGGAAAGGAAACAAAAAATAAGGGCCAGACAGTGGCTAATGCCTAATGAGGCTCTGCTCTGTGCAGCTTTCTTTAGCCTGCCCTATATCTCAATTGCAGGTTATACTAGACGTTCCTCTTCCAAGTTGAATCAACAAAGAGAAAAGTAGTATTTTACCTTCTTGCTCAGTGTGCTAGCAAGAATATCACAGAATTACAGAATCAATTTGGTTGGAAGAGACCTCTTGGATCATCAAGTCCAACCTTTGCCCTAACACCTCCATGCCAACTAGACCGTCGCACTAAGTGCCACGTCCAGTCTTTTCTTAAACACCTCCAGGGATGGTGACTTC
>NW_009599653.1:54891-59084 GCF_000690535.1 Cariama cristata | reverse complement strand
CTGAACAGTTGATCCCCTGTACTTGAGTAGAAGCCTGGAGCTAATTCAACCACACAGATTAATTAATTAATCCACACACATTCTGGAGCTAATTAATCCATGCATCAGTGCATCTAGGGCTGAAATACTGTGGCCTTAATAGTAAGATAACATATAATATACAGAACCAATATGATGAGTGAGCACCTCACTGTACTCTGGGAACACCAGAATGACTGAGATACACATTTGCACAAAAACTTTTGCATGACCTCTCGCGGATGGAGTCATGCACTTTAACAGTAAGAGATAAGCAACAATATACTTTATCATTGTAAAAGAAGTTCTATGGTAAATGTGACAGTGAAGTTCCCACTGACTGGAAAAGGGGAAACGTAACTCCCATTTTTAAAAAGGGAAAAAAGGAAGACCAAAGGAACTACAGGCCAGTCAGTCTCACCTCTGTGCCTGGCAATATCATGGAGCAGATCCTCCTGGAAACTCTGCTAACCACATGGAAAATGAGGAGGTGTTCGGTGACAGCCAGCAAGACTTCACTAAGGGCAAATTGTGCCTGACAAATTTGGTGGTTGCCTACAACAGGTTTACAGCATTGGTGGATAAGGAAGAGCAACTGATGTAATCTTCCTGGTCTTGCATAAAGTATTTGCCACTGTCGTGCACAACATGCTTGTCTCTAAAATGGAGAGACATGGATTTGACAGACGGGCCTCTTGGGGGATAAGGAATTGACTGGATAGTCACAGTCAAAGAATTGTACTCAATGGCGCAATGTCCAAGTGGAGATCGGTGATGAGTGGCATTCCTCAGGGGTCAGTACTGGGGCCAGCGCTGTTTAACATCTTTGTCAGTGACATGGACAGTGGGATTGAATGCACCCTGAGCAAGTTTGCCAATGACACCAAGCTGTTTGGTGCGGTCGACATGCTGGAGAGAAGGGATGCCATCCAGAGGTGGGTCCATGCAAACCTCATGAAGTTCAACAAGGCCAAGTGCAAGGTCCTGCATAAGGGTCAGGGCAATCCCAAGCACAGACACAGACTGGGCAGAGCATGGATTGAGAGCAACCATGAGGAGAAAGACTTGGGGGTGTTGGTTAATGAGAAGCTCAACATGACCCAGCAACGTGAGCTTGCAGCCCAGAAAGCCAACTCTGTCCTGGACTGCGTCAAAAGAAGCGTGACCAGCAGGTCGAGGGAGGGGATTCTGCCCCTCTACTCCACTCTGGTGAGACTCCCCCTGCAGTACTACCTTCAGCTCTGGGGCCCCCAACACAAGAAGGACATGGACCTGTTGGAGCGCATCCAGAGGAGGGCCAGGAAGGTGATCAGAGGCTGGAGCACCTCTCCTGTGAAGACAGGCTGAGAGAGTTGGCATTGTTCAGTCCAGAGAAGAGATCGCTTCGGGGAGACCTTCTAGCAGCCTTCCAGTACTTAAAGGGGGCCTACTAGAAAGCTGGGGAGGGACTTCTTACAAGGGCATGTAGTGACAGGACAAGGGGCAATGGCTTTAAACTGGAAGAGGTAGATTTAAGTTAGGTATTAGGAAGCTATTCTTCACCATGTGGGCAGTGAGGCACTGGCACAGGTTGCCCAGAGAAGTTGTGGATACCCCATCCCTGGAAGTGTTCAAGGCCAGGTTGGATGGCACTTTGAGCAACCTGGTCTAGTGGAAGATGTCCTTGCCCATGCCAGGGGGATTGGAACTAGATGGTCTTTAAGGTCGCTTCCATCCTAAACCATTCTACGATTCCATGATTCTCCCTCATTTCTCATCTTTTCTCTCTGATGAAGGACGAATAAAGCTTTTCCTTATGTTTCTGACCTTACCTGCACTCCCAGCCTTCACAGATTGCTCCAAAGAGGCTAGAACAGATGCACGGGTGTTTCCTGGCTCATGAATTTTTGCAAGATCAGCTATGGGGAACACGAGAATTCCTTAAAGCAATTGTTGAGGTATTTGTAGGTATACACAGCGTACCTCAGGAACAGTGAATAAAAGACAGTGTCAATTGCCTTTCTGAGGACAGGTGTACGTGAGCTATAAATACAGTATCTGCCTTGCTGTGAGTCTGACAATGCTCCAACCACTAGGTTTCCAAGACTATAGAAATGAACTGTTCCTTTACTCCAGGGCCTGCTTTCATTACTGCTTCAGTACTGTCTGAAGCATCCTGCCAGTTCCACCTTTCCCAGTACCAACTGCACACTCTTTTATTTGCACTTCTTGCTCTTAGTAGAGAGATACAGATTCCACAACAAATGTGGCTTATTCTAGCTGACAATGGCCTATTACAATGGCGTGAGAGAGAAAAATGTCCCAATGAAGTACCTGGGCCATGCAACCTTTCCCATTTGCAGAGACCATTGCTTTCCCTGTGGAAAGAGGATGTTGAATCATGGCTGATGGATGGGTATCTTGCATAAGTTATTTGTTCTTTCCATTGTTCCGTTGTTCAAAGGAAGTCACTAGTTTGTTTTATGACAGTGCTACCGAGTTTGGTGAATGGAGACAAAATGTACTAAATGGGAGACAAAAGAGCTGGAATGCAATCAGAAAAAAATCAAAGTAGAGTATTAATCAGGTTGGTTTTATTTCTCATGTTTATCTTTGAAAGTCAGAACAGTTCAGACAGTTCAGACAACCTTTTTTTTTTAGTCCAGTATATTGGTAATTGAAGTGAAAACACACTGAGACTGTGCCTATGCTCAGGAATAGACCTGCCAGTTCAGTAGGCATAAAATGTCCACAGATTTAAAGTACTGTAAGGGATCACAGACAAGGAGATGGTGGGAGAACAGATCTATTTTATTTCCTATAATGCAGGGCTTCCAAGTGATTTTTCCTTTTGTATCACCATTCCTGGGGTCGCAGCTCCCTCAGCGGTCTCCATTTCTGCAAGTCTGAGAAATGCAGCTATTGAGAGGTGCTCTGTCACTGGGGCATGCTTAACAGGTCCTGTGCATCACCAGCAGGCACGCTAGTTTCCAGTCCTTGGGGAATCCCTGATCTAGCTTAATACATTCAGAGACTGACTGTTGAGATACCTGCATGTTCTTCGCTTGCTTTTCTATGTTCTGAAGCCAAAAGAATCTCCAAGAAAGCAGGTCCGTTGTATAATATTAGTGAACTAGTTATCTGGGCTCAGGCAGGAAACTCACCTTGTACCTTTGTATCATGCATGTTGTGCAAAGGACAGAAAATGTTAGACGGCTATTAATGACTTTTGCCTTCAGTTGTACTGAGGGATGCTGGAGGTCCTGTCCCTGCTGTCCGTGTGCAGTCATTGAGGCAGGGAGGACTGCAGAGTCATGGGCTATTAATTGACAAGGCTTTGTGCCCATCCTTTTCAGATTACTTCTGTCACAGTCATCTACTCCTTTCCCATCAATATCAGTTGATCTTATGCAACTGAGACAGCCACTACATTATTTAAGGTTTTAAATTATAGTAATAAAACTTTGAAGTGCACTTCTGGTTCATGGAGCATGATTACCGCCAGCTCTCAAGGACAAAGAGCCCCAACACAAGAGCCATTCTGTGGCATCGGCAGTCACTGCTTCCTTTCGCAGCCATATCACTGGGGGGCTGCTGGTGGCATCTCTGTGAATGGGTCTGAAGTGAGTTAGTGTCTTCTACTCTTATGTTCTGGAGCTCAGGATGTAAACAACAATTCGACTACATAAAACAGATTGCAGTCACTTTTTTACTCCATTTCCCTGTGTGTGGACATCATGATTGATTTAAAAATGTAGCATCATTTTAAAGTTTTCTTTTTAAGTGTCTGGAAGCTAAAACTTGTCCACCTATACGTTTTACCACCAGTAATTTTGAGGTAATTCAAGTACTAGCAGTACACCAGCTTTTCTGTATTCACTCCATACGTATTTCACTGCAACAGTGCAGAGGCTTTATTTCTGTTATGTCCGTGAACTGAAACTGATTTCTGTTATGAATCTTGCTAGCCTGTCCATCTTGGCAGACTAGGTGTCATCTTCCTTCCTTAAAAGCTCTTATTATATTCCACCCAAGGAACATCACATCTCCTGAAAAGGCATTAACTTGAGATTATACAAGCATTAAGAGCTTTCTAGAGGGAAACTAAAATTTTCCTACAAGTGGTACTATTTGCAAATAAGAGGAATGGAAGGCAGTACTAATACCGTCTTTCTATGCATGTAGTCCAATAAGCT
>NW_009599653.1:22469-54860 GCF_000690535.1 Cariama cristata | reverse complement strand
GGGAAAGATCATAATACAATGCTGCAATGCTGATTGTGCCAACTGCCTACAGGGCAGCACAACAGGCCCTTGGCAAACTGATATCCAGGGTCAGAAATTTTTCTTTACATCTTACCTGAACTTTCTTCCATTTTATAATTATTTCATCACTTTCATTGCCATAAGATATTAATCTCCCATTTATTCCTCCCTTTCTATCTGATAATTTAGAAATGTTCATAACAACTCCTTTTTCAACCCAATCCTGAATCATCCAGGACATCCCCTTTCAGTATTTGGAATATTCTTTGTAACTATTATTGCATTCCATGCTCGAGTCTGTTAAAAAAAAATAAATCTTTTTTCAATGCCTCTTCAAAGTTAGAAGACCAATATTTGTCGTGCTAATCCAGTGGCAGTGTCACTAGATCATGTCAGTAGGAACTGAGAATTTTCTGATTTAATTTTTTTTGTGGCATTTAAATAGCACTAGCAGATACTTATTCATTACCTGCATGCATCTACCTCTCTCTCCTCTCCTCTTCCCTCTTCCCCCTCCCCCTCTCCATTTGCTAGTTTTTTTCAGTTCATTTGTAAGACTTTCTTCTCTTGCATTTACACAGCAGTACTAGTGGAATAACAATCATTTGCTCCAAAGAAGAGATATTAGTTAAATTTCTATCAAGTCTATTGAAAAGGTAATTGCTACAGGCTGTCATATAAATCCTTTTCCTTTACAGTAAGTGACAATGAAATTTGAATAGACAAGACTACTGCTGTTATGGAGGGGCTGACAGAATAAGAATGGAAGACTTCTAGTAACAAACACTAGAGACAGAGGGTGGGTCACCAAAAATCTCATTTGAGAGACTGCATATCACAGTGTCTTTGCAGTTTCCAGTTGCCATAGCTTCTTCATAACTGATCTTCTCAACCAACATCTAACTTAGAATTGTTCTCCTGATGAGACTTAGCTATATATGTCATTCAGTTAGCTAGTGAAAGACTAGATATGAAAGATAATTCAGAGCCCCATGACACAGTAAACAGGAGGAAAAAATAAAATTATATGAAATGCATATCAAGTGAAAGATGGTTGAGAATGATCTACAGCAGCATCTGAGTCCTATGTCTCAGATGAATAGGGAAGTCATGCATAGAATCATGTTGTCTGAAGTCCTGAATGTGGGTGGTATTTCAGTAGACAGTTGTGAATTACTTGTTTGGTCCTGAGAGTCTTGTTCATATGCAAGGGATGCGGTATTGCATTTCCTTAAGAATTCCACAGAGCAAAGGGAAAAAGAGAAAAAATTTCACTGTTCAGCTCTTGGAAGGAAACAACAGTAATTCCTGTTGAACCTAATTTGTAAATTTAGATTTCAAGGAGAATATGAAGAAAGTGATCTTTCAGGAGATTAATCACAGTCAGGGTAAATTTGTACTACAAATCATTCCAACTAAAAGGGCAGAATGGGAGAGGAAAGGCTCAGAGTGTGGTATGGGAAGACGAAAAAATCAGAGATGAGTCAAAGGCAGCTTCAATTAAGTATACGCTCTGAATTCACCAGTGTTACAGTGATTCCCCCTGCAGCAGTTATTGTCTGAAGTGTATACAGCACGGTTTTCCCTTCAAAAAGTGTGCATAGGCCAAGGGCAAAAGGAAATACTGGGCCAAGGAGAAAAGGACAGAGGACAGCTGACTTTGGTACTCTTCCTTGTTTTTCGGAAGCCCTGCAAGGAGCATTCTTCACACAGGAAATGAAGAGGTAGTGATAGGATTGCCTTGCAAAAGCAGTCATCCAAAGTGGATATAGCCACATCACCAAGAGACTGGATGGGTGAAAAAAGTTCAGATTAGTTGGTGAATTTGACATTTAGTGTGTTTATACCCTTTCTTAGTCTTAGCGTGTGTGACTCCAACATGTGTCCCCGTTTAGGAAGTATTACTGTAGACTGATGAGTCACAAGGGAGATTGCATAGATGATACCAGGCACTTTGAGCACAAAGATCTCTCCAAACCTGACTTCATGTTTATGAACTGTCCCAAATTCATAAGACAGCAGAGAGGACCTTTCCCTGCTGTGAGAAGGAAACTTTTCCACCTGTATCCATCACCCAGCTACCAAACAATGACAAAATTTACATGGGAATAGGATGAAATCTAACTTATATGTGTTAGATTCCTTCTTTTCCTGGCAGTAGGTTAGAGCTGGCAGTAGCCCATAGAACAAGATTGCAAATTTGGCTTCTCTGAAGCACATGGAGGAATAAGAAAATAAGCAACAGGTTTGCTACACAAGTCAACACTGGAGCTAGAACTTGATGTTCAGTGCCTCAACCAAAAATCACATGTCAGTTTTGAAGACACACGCCAAATACTGGTTTAGTATGAGTAGTGTTTCCTATTGCAAGTGGAAGAAAAGTATGGTGAGGAATTCAAAATTGTCACTTGCCTCTAAGAAAGATTGCTGTTATGACTTGGCCACCAGCTCTGTGATGATCAGAGGATTAAATGAAAACAGTCAGTATAAGGTGAATGAATTCCAAAAAACAAATTAGAACGGAGAGGTCATACCACACAGTCAGATGCAGCTGAAATTTTGATACTGCTCATGGCTTAAATTAGAAACACTCACAGCTCTGTCTTTTAAAGCGAGGGAACTTCCTGCATTTCAGACAGCTGTCCATTTATCAAAGGCACAGTATCTGCACTGATTCATTCTTTTTTTTTTTTCCTTAGTATTTTTTAAGGAGTAAATCTATATCTTTGCAACAACACATAACATAGTGCACCCCGGCAATAAAACAACACTGCTGTTTTTGTATAAAGCATTGTGGTCCCCTTAGAAGGATTGCTTACTGAAATTCTCTATATGCATTTTAAGATTCTCCTAAGTTTTTCTATTTTAATATGTCTGTTGCAATATTCTGTAAAAAATCCTGGATGTCCCTTGTATGACGTCTATGATGTAGTGACTGCACATTGCAACCAGAAGAGCCAAGCGGGAAGCCAAAACATGTACACCTGGGAGAAGTTGAGAATTCTTCCATGATTCCCCTAACATCTGCAGAATTCCTCAATTAAAGAAATAAGACTGATGGCAGTTCGCAGCAGTTTTAGAACTGCATTTTGTCCTTGTACCAACATCTTAGTCATAGATAAGACGTACAAGACATGATGCTCTACTCTTCAGGAACTTTTGTTGCTCTATTTTTGTTACAATAGTGAATTGGATGTCACAACCCTGAGAGAATTGTGTACAGTTTATGTCCACCATAGTTCAGTTTTTTCTCCTCAGAAATGTGATTAGCTCCTAGAACCAGTCAAGAAAGCTATGATGTGGCTGGCAGTTGTGTGGACATGGAAGGCCCTTGAGCCAGACTCAGGTTGGCACTGAGTCACAGTAAGGAGAAGAGCCTGCCACCAGTGCTAGGAGCTGGCTAAGTGGAGAAAAACTCACATCTTGATCATCAAGTGTAGCAGTGTTGGCAAAGGGAGGTGAACAGCCCAGCCTCTTGCTGATTATACTTAGTGATCAATTTGTCATGCAGATGAAGTGAGATGGTGGAAAAAACAGATCCTGTTGGCTTTCACTGATCTTCGGAAGCTTTAAGAACAGCTAAGAAGTACTGCAGGAGATGCACTTGATGATGACACTGAAGTTTGTAGAGCAGCAAAAAAAAATGCCATGGTGTCTAGGTACAATTGTTGCTGCTGAACAGAGTCAACCACAGCACCAGATTGTAGATGTAGTCTTTCATAACGTATTGAAAAAGAACACCTGGAAGCATAAATCCTTGTGCTCATTTGGGACATCTCTGTAGAACAATGTGACGAACTGTAAGGCTGTAGATGTTATCCCCTAGGGAACTAGTAAGATGGTAGTCAGTGGAAGTCAGAAGAGACCTGCTATTGTTTCCAGTCCTTAATGCAACCCTTTTCACTCCCAGATCTCACAGGACCACAGGATTAATGAAGCACAGTGAACAACGCTAGAATTTCAGTGTTATACCTTGTGCCTAAGCCATTTGAACACCTGCATTTGTACAGGCCTCCAAAGTGAACACTGGTACAAACCACACAACACAGTGCAATATCATCTTGTACAGAGAACATTTGTTTACTTGACTTTTAATCATGTTGGATACTGATTTGCTTGTTTCAGTTTAAAATATTAAACCCAACTGTACACATCTCAGAAGGAAAAAAAAAAAATTATAATTCATGGATAACACGGTTTCAGTTTTTGACCAGGGTTACCTGTGGTACAGAGCAAGTGTTCTACCCGGGACAGTAAATCTCACAAGTGTTGGTAATTTTTCTGTGATGATATCAACTGCAGTCAGTCACTTGGCTATCACTCCATGCTGTGTAATTCCATAGCAGATTTTATTATGAGGTTCCCAAATGTTGATGCCAGCATAAAGTGTCTATTTTATGTGGGAAATATAGGTCATTCCAACAGGCAGGAACAAAATAGGAGGAAGAGCTAATGGGGTAGTAACCTTTCAACATCTTTGAAGGTTCCCTCTCCTGCACTCCATTAAATAAAATGAAAAGATTAATATTAATGAGCACTTGATCTTTTTACCTGATTTTATAGGTTGCTCCTAGGAACTGCTGTCAGCTTTTAAGTCTGTGTTGATGACCAGCTTCAGAAAAAGATAAAAAAAGCTTTATAAAATCCAGATGCAGAATAATTTCACATCACAGAGGTTTCAGTCTAATCTAGTAGCTTGATATTGCTATAAACTGAAACAACTGGTTTCCTTATCTTTCATGTTATATTAACTGCTGTGATTTTTGGTGTTTCTACAACCTCTGTATAGGTTCAATACCTCTGTCTCCTGCTTAGCTCTTGGTCTCAGCAGCTCTCAAAAGGCAACACAGTCTGCAATCTAGTTACACAGGTGATGGAAGATATTTCCTTAGAAGTAATTTGGAACCACTACATGGCAATGTAGCTAGTTGGTGGCACTTTCCACTGCTGTGGTGTCAGTAGAAGAAGAGAATAGCAATTCCCTATTTTCAGAATAAATGCCTCAGACATAGTGAATGTGAAACATGTCGCTCTAGGATTTGTTACAAAGTCCACAGTCCTTCACTCAATGCAGAGGTATATAATTACACCACTCCACAACAATTTCGCTCGCATACTAGTGCAGAGCTTGAAAGACCTCTTTTGTTCAAAGAAAACCTATGGGCATTTAAAATTTCAGGGGCCATTTGGGAGTAGTGGACAGGTCTGGTTTGTGACTATGAATTTGTCTGGATGGATTACCTGAGTCCAGTATCTGCAGAGTGTTTTTGATGAGCTACTTGATTTCTTTTACCTGAAACATTATGCGTTATTTGTATTCCCAAAGATCTCAGTAACTGGTTTTGAAAACTAAAAGGGAAGTACAGAAATAATTGAGAATCTTATTGCATTACTATGAAACAATAAGAAAGCTGTAGACCAACCTGGAAGCAGTGAAAAGAGGTTTACTGTCTTGGCAGTAGAGGAAAGACACTCCTATATTTAATGGGAGTAGAGTTGTCATTAGCATCAGAAGAGAGGACGAGGAAGAAAAACTTGAGGACTGGTTTGTGTTCAGAATGTTCCAAAACAACATTTCTAAGCACCAAGGCAAAGAAAGACAAGTGTTTATCACAAAATTTCAGAAAACTGTTTCCTGGATTTGCATGAATCTTCAACAGTGTCAGTACCACTGAAACATATATTTCAATGATTTTTCAAGATTTCATTACGACTTTTCCAGCACTTTCAAAATTATAGCTTTGTTTAGGAACATTCTCTGTTCCCCTGTGATACCAAAACGGAAAAAAAATCTCTCTTGTCAGAGAGAAAATGGACAAGTAAATATTGGTCTTTCATGAAGTTGCAACCTTGTGTTAGACTAAAGTGCAATTTTTTTAAGTCTATGAGAAACTGAAGGAATGATTCATGCTTCCATCAGTGGCTACTGGTAAAAATTTCTGGAACACCATGTTTCATGTTTAGGCTCAGTTTTGTTTAAATCAGACTATTCTCTTACGTAAAATAGCTTTATACTGTAGCATTTCAGGGAAGCAGCTCTAAGTATGTACAACAAAACAAGATTATGAAAGAAATTTCAGAGAGAATTCAAAAGTTACAGATGGCTGATGGTGCTATCATTCAGTCTTAACAGGACTCTTGCTTTGATGCACTTAACCAGGTAGACAGGGGTTCTAAAGTAAGAGTCAGAGAAGCTATATGTCTTTAACTGTGGCAACACAACATATTCCACATGCAAAAATTGGTAGTTGAACACAACACAGGATCAAACTGGTCAGTTGTAATCATTCCATTTTTCCATTTCTGTTTTTTTTTTCGCAAGTTTCACAATATTGTCCTCCTTTATGGTCATTTTCCAAAGAAGAAAGTCCTGGGAATCCTCTGGTAATGGGGCAAACATAACAGCTATAAAAATTAAATTAAATTAAATTAGTAGGCTTCCTGACAATACCAAACAAAAGATTCAAGTAAAAAAAGGCCATATACAGAATAAAAAAAAGTTATTGCAATGTGAGGAACAGCTGGATTAGAGTTTTCCTTTTTCCCAAGCATTTAAAATGGGATGTCTGTGTATCTTACCCAAAAGTATGTGTTTCTGTTTTGTTGAGGGTCCTGTACCATCCTCATCCCTGTTATGCTTTTATGCCTTCTAATACTCCGTCAAACAAAATTGTTATCATCAGTCTTATTATTTATCCTCCCATTCTTTCCACAAAAAAAAAAAAAAAAAAAAAAAAAAAAAAAAAAAAAAGTGTTCATATACAGTACAGCATTTCATTTTGGTAGAGTTTTGAGGTCCTGGGACAAGAAAGAAAGGATGTGAGGCGTTTGATTTCACTGATTGTTTCATTTATTATTCTCTTACAAGTGTACGTCTTGCAAATCAGAGAAAATTGTGCAAAAAGAGAAAAACAGTACAAAGAGCTTGGAGTTGGAGACTAACATAGAAAACATCGAAGCTGAATTGCAGAAGACTAGGCAGTTGATTCCCAAATTTGACTTCAGATATTAAAACCTTAACTCTGTTCTGCTAAAATAATATGGGCAGAGAGGTAGATAGATTAACAGATTTTAACACCAGTTGGTGTCTTTTGTGGTCATTTCCCTTAAGTCTTATGTATCACAGCCACAAAATTGTGTTCCATGCTTCAGTAGCTGTAGGTGAATTAGAACATCTCTTGTAGGAAAATTTAAGGAATTAATTTGAAATATTCCACTTCTGAAATACCCAGGGATGGAGGTGAATCCATCATGCCTATTTAAATTCTGTACAATAGACTACATTTACAGTTTATCTATCTGCTCAAAACTGTTTAAACAATTTAAAATTTGGGGCTAGGCTGAGGGAGGAAAAAAGCAAATAAAATCGTTATTAAAGTTTAGTCTAATCCATAGTAGATACCCAAGTTTACACTGGTTTTGTGATCTTATCTTTACTTCCAACACTGCAGGCTTTCCATTTTGAGTAGCTGGTGTGCCATTTTAGTTTGAGAAGTTTTTTTACGAACTTAAATCAGTTAGTTGTATGCTTTGTTTAATACATCATCCATTAACTCTTTCAGTTATGTCCAAAGAAATTATGCAGCCATGATGTTATTTCAAAGGAACCTTAATTTTCAGTTGGCTTGAGAAGAAGATATCTATCAATTATAATATATATTGATTGCTGCTAATGACAATAGGATATAACTGGAGGGAAATATCTTTTTATCTGTTTTAATATGCATAACAAGCTAACATGAAAAAAAGGAGCTCAACAGCATAAAGCACCCAGTGCAAACCTGTGTCTGTGGCACTTGTAGTCAATGCTATTTCCATTCTCTAAATGGAATTATAATCCTGAATGCAGTTTTGTTTCAGAGTACAGGAGTTTTAAAAAAAAAAAAAACCAAAACCCACACCTGTCATCCCCAGAACGTCCTCATACTTATTCAGTCGTGTCTGCCTGACTGATTTGCATGTTTTTATAGCTACTAGCAAAACAGTACCAACATGACAGTGGAAACACAAACTGGATGCTGGCACAGCTCACTAAAACAGGGTCGTTATCCAGTTTAAAAAGGCAGGGGCAAAGTTTTCCTTTAATTATACAGCTGTAACTCCACTGAGCATAACAGTTTGCAAAGGGATTTCATTTGGAGCCAGAAGAATGAATGTCACAGGGACTTTGTGTCATACTAATTGTAGAATCTTTATCACCGAGTACTCCAGGGAAATAACCTTGCATGATTTTTAGGCTATGGCTGAGTCAGCAACTCTCAGGCAAAAAAAATCTTAAGGCAAGCTTTGTGAAGCACTCCATCCCATGAAAAGGTTATTATTTACCTCCACTGTCTGTCTAACCGCTATTGACAGTCAACACAACAAGTTTTAGATAACATTTCCATGATTTCTAGTTTTTATGAACTTTTCATTAAAAGATATGGAACTGTGGCAATACCAGTTTGCTCTCTTTTAAAAACATGATGTAAAGTCTTCTAAGTCAATACATCAGGTGCAAAAGTTTCAACATTGACAGACTTTGAAACCAGCTCTTCTGTTGTCCACAGAATCCATTATTTATTACTATCCATTCTCAAGATTGCTCACTGCCATAATTTCCACAGCTGAGCCCATAGCAATGTGAAAGTTGTCCTTTCTACCTGTTTTTTCCCAGTTCCCAAGATGAGAAATAAAAATGATGGCCCAGATTCTGTGTCCATTCTGTTGTTTGTGCCTCAGACAATATCCTTAGTGCTGACAGCCTGCTATAAGGACTGTGGCATTGCTTTTTTCTGTGCACTGGCCTGTGTTCCCTTTCCATATGAATAGTTCTTCTATTATCCTTATTTGCTATACAAGTCAGATATAGTCTTCATCATCTTCATGATGATGAATCACGATTTCTGCATGTATACGTAGTTCTATACTTGGTCCGATGATATGCTGTCCCGTGGAAGACCCCATAATAATCAAATAGATGATGAAATAAAGTAACCTTCATTCTCCCCTCCCAGTACTGTTTGCATTTTGAATAACAATTAACAGAACAAGTAAGGCATTATATGAATGCTCTAGGCACAAGTTGTTACTGCTGTTAATATACCTTCTGAAAGAGACATCAACACATGGTTAAAGTATGCTTGCTAAGATCCTTCTTGAGCTCAAAGATCAGTATGTTACATTTGTGTCAGAAAGATCTTCTGATTTTCCTTCCTTAATTTTTGAAATTTATTTTTTTTTCCTACAAAATCATGCGTCTCTGAGGTTAAATATCCTCGTGGTATTTTTGCTTTCCTATACAAGGGAATCTGGGAAGTCTTTGATAATCTGACTCAGTAAACATAAAAATATAAACGGATCACGAATGTATAATAAAGAGATAGCAGTGAATTATTAACTAGTGTGGTTATAGACAGTCAAGTTTTACATTCACAATGCTCATTTTACCCTGGTTACTGAATTGTATGTGTACAGATATAATTTTAAATCTTTTAAACAATTAAAAAATACTTCATGAGCAGTTCGATATATAATATTGTTGCCAGAAGTTAAGTTGACCTCAATATACTAACTGCCTCAGCACTTTCCCAACCTTCATTAACGAAAGCTGCCCTCAGTTCCTCTCCACCTCACATACAGGTGGAGGAGTAGGAACAGCCCAGACTCCAGAAAAGCTTTAGGCCAAAAAAACCAGTAAACCTGTTAATGAAGGCGAACTTACCAGGAATGAGCCGTACTTGCCTGTATGTGCCTTTGAGCAACCTGGGGTAACAGCCCTGAGCAGATCCCTTCACATGGCTTTTCGTTTTAAAGCCAAAATGTTACAGATCTGAAGAAAGTGAAGCCTTTTATTTAAGTGAATATGGAAATAAATTGTAACATACTTTCATAAACCAAAGAAGTCTAATTCATCACAAACATCAAGGAGTCAGAACAGCTCAGTTATCTTTTTCCTAGAAAAATTCAGGGAAACCAGATTTTTACAAAGAAGCAAAAGCAAATATGTTGGTCTGCTACAGACATTTTTCAGAAGTGCAACGGCAATTAGGTATTTAGAAATATTTTGAATAAGGAAAAATTTCCTACATAGAAATAAGAGACAGTAAATAATTGTCTCTACAAAAATAACAAGTTTCTTCTAAGACTGTTTTTTAGTGTTTTGTTTTTGTGGTTCTTTTTGCAGGTGTTGCTGCTTTGGATTCCAGCGTTTCTGGGAAGATTGGTTTGCGAGCAGTCATATATTATTTCTGCACTACAGTCATTGCTGTAATATTAGGTACTCTGTGTTACTGTAACTTTTAATATCCTCAGCATTGCCTAATTACAAGTATACAGCACTGTGACATTACTAATCTTCCAAGACAGGATGGGGAGAAGAGACAGAAATCGTACCAAACATCTTGATATACTTGCAGTCGGATACAGGGAGAAGTTAGTCCTGCTGTTCACAGTTGGTCTGTATTCATATCCAATAAGAAGCCACAGCCAATTTCACCATACATTTCTGCTCAGGGAAAGTTAGGAGCTGTCTGCTTAGGTAAACAGTGACCGGCAATAGGAAAGCTGAATGAACATCAAAAGCCAGCCTTAACTACAAAGTGAATTTCCCCAATAACAAAATGATAGATTGTTGCTGACTCTCAGATATGAGAATGTATAATGTGTCTCACCTGAAAGAATGACAGAAAATATTTCTTTCCTTGTCATTTCATTTCCTTCCTGAAGGGTTTTTGTCTCCTCTGTCACTGCCAGGCTCCTCTCCTACCTCTCTGAAATCCGCATCACTTGCAGGAAGTTCATTCCCTACAAGCAACCTTGAAATCTTCCGTATATGCTTAAACATCTTCAGCCTGCATTCTTAAATAAGAAATAAAAGTAAACCCTCCACTGTCAGCTGTTATGTAGTTTGTGGCTTATCTGTATTTTGCTGGGCCTGAGTGAATACTGTGCCTAGACATCTCTCACTAAAAAGAAAGAGGTGTTTATTTGAAGGGCAAAATGTACATTGTATGTAGTCTACTTGTAAAGCAAAGCAGTATTTAACAATAGAAAAAGAATCACAGACATGTAAGGCCAGATTAATTTCTAGAGGTTACATCGTTGAGAGTAATACATCACTGTGGTGACACCGTTTAGGCTATCTCATCTGTCTGGGAATTTTCTGTGAATACATAGTGAGGAAAATTAATAAAGACTAATATGTATCTAACTTTGAAATTGTTTCTACCCTGAGGGAGGGGTTAAACTAGAGAATCTTCAGAGGTCCCTGCTATTCTAAGTTATTCTATGATACTGTGATATTACTTGCTTCATCATGCAGAGTTCCACAAATTCAATTCTGCCTTTACTTATTGCTGTTATTAGAAAACCGTGTTCCTGGCTGGTTGAAGGGTCATCCAAATGCCTCTTTCTCCCTATACTCAGATTTAGTATAGAATCATAGAAGCATGGAAGATCTCGAGTTGGAAGGGATCCATAAGGATCATCAAGCCCAAGTCCCTGCTCCTTGCAGGACTACCTAACACTAAACCAAATATCAGCACACTCCCTGCTGTCTTCAGGCTCAGATGCTCTGGGCTACAGCTGCCAGTTTGTATTGGGATGGGGCCCAGTCTGTACACGGAGGGGGTCAAAGGGGTTCCAGTTTATACTGGGATAGGGCCCAGTCTGTACTGGGAAGAGATCAGGAGATCCAGTTTGTACTGGGACATAGACCAATCTGTACTGGGACATGGCCAGGGGATTTAGTTTGTACTGGGACTGGGCCCAAACTGTACTGGTTTCATTTGCTTTAGGTTTGTTTGGATTTGAGGGTAAAAAAAAAAAAAAAAAAGAAAAGAAAAAATAATGTACATTTTTGAAGGCCTAGTATTTCATATAATAGTAAAAATACCTAAAATGGAGCCACTAAAGTAAACAGAAAATTTGTCATTGATTTCAATATTCACAAGGTCAAAGCTAGTATTTCTTGCCCATAATATTTTATTTCAGGCGGTTTCTGAAGCCCTTCTCTTATGTAACCTTATTGCTAACTAACTTTAGCAAAACATCTTGTACTTTGGGGTCACAGGACAACACACTTGTATTCGTATCTGAAAGCTAGTAACAAGAAGAGCTGCATAAGGGAAAAGGTAGATAGCAATTCAAGATATCACCGTGCAAAAGTTACAGAACATTTCAGCTGAAGCCCAGCTGAAGTAATTTACCCTCTTGGCGAGCAGTAGTGATTTAGTACCATACATGCAAAAGCAAAGCTAGAGCACCCGAGTCCAGTGGCAAGGCCGCAAGTAACTCCTGCATTGGGGTAATCCACACATTTAAGGACACCACCTGTAGACTTCCCTTTTCTGAACAACCCTGCATGAGCACCCAGGGAAAGCATTTTATGAATTTAGCTCACAAAGAATTCAGCTACATGGGATACACTGAGGCAGGATTCACCAACGCCTGTGCTTGCACTGTGAACTCTTCTTCTGGTTCTCCATCTGCAGGGATTGTCTTAGTTGTAACCATTAAACCTGGAGTGCCTCAAACAGCAAGTGAGATCGACAGGGTGGGCAGTACCCCAGAAGTCAGTACTGTTGATGCCATGCTGGATCTGATCAGGTAAGGTTTTATTTTTAGTTTCCATACCCTTGTTGCAGAAGTCCAAGCAAACACAAATGATGTTGTGATGTGCAATACTATAAAAATACTTTCTAATGTTGTTTAGATGAATAAGGAGAGAATAACTTGTATTCCACCAGATTAGACATTTTAGAGTATATTCAAAGCAGTTTGTTAAGAAAATTTTTCTTTACACAGTAGACTTCAGTTAATAACCCAATAACAACAAAAATTCCCCCCTTTGCAGAAACTGATATACAAAATGTACCTATTATGAACAAAATATCCAGAAAGGATTGAATGGTTGGTGGGTTACTGACTGGCAGCTTATGTGTTATCCAACGTAGACAACCACCTGATATTGCAGTGTTACGTTTCCCATCCTCAAGGCGGGATGCAGAGTAACAGATGCAGTATGTAAAGGTTTCTTAGGGTTGCACATGGATGGCTCATCTCATTCTTCATGGTCAGTTGCCCAGGAATCAATGAGGGGAACTATGCAATCAGCTGTGTTATAAAACTTAATGCAATCTGTTACCAGTGACTTCCCCATGAACATTTCCACACATATTCACAGGGCTGATGTAGTTCCATGCACAAGAAGTCTTCCTATAGTAAGAAGTCGTGTAGTTCAGAGTAGTTTGGGGTTTTACTACAGTTTATAGCTCAACTTCTTGTAAACAGATTTAAGACTGTAAATTAGGAGTTTGAGATCTGAAATTCTCTTTTAAATGAATTATAGTTACTTTTCCTGCTTATTTATATTCTCCAGAGTTAAGACTCGAATCTAGACAGTCTTGTAAAGATTAAGGGAAATCCCAGGCTTGTACAAACTACTCTTGCCTTTGAAGAAATTTGGCTTTAAAAACTTGAATAATAAAGGCAGGAGTTTTTGAAAGATCTGGAAGGGAGATAAAGACTTCTACTTCAATATATAAACTGCCTTTTTCTGCATTGGACTGAGTATTCAATAAATACCTAATTAATTCTTTTTTCGGCAGTCATTTGAATCTGAAAATGGCAATTGAAAAGGAGGCACACAACTGGATTGCACTGCTTCTGATCTAATTTCCTAATTTTTCGATGTACAGAAACGGTTCTTGACCCTGGGATAACACATAGGAACCGTCTGTCATCCAAGATTAATTTCTGAATTCAAAACTACAATAGAACACACCAAATATCTGATTCTTGCAGCACAGTGTTTATTAGAGTTACTCTTTTTTTTCTGCCTACATTTGACAAATTCTATAAAAATAGTGTGTCCTGTATTCCTTATGCAAATAACGGAGATGATGCAGCAGGGAAAAAGAGCTCTGGGTTTAATAGCTTAGCAACAGAAATGGTAAATACTGAAAAATAAGCCTGAAAATTCAACAGTAAGAAAACAGTCAACTGATTGCTGGGAGTCCTGAACCCTTAATTTCTTTGGACTTTATATCTGATGATGCTAAACACACTGCTTTCCGGGTAAAGGAACACAACCTGATCTGTTTTTCAAGCAGCAGATTTTATAATTTTATTTATGTAAACAACTTGTTCTTAGTATGCCATAATGTTGAAATATTTCTAATTTTTTAACAGGAATATGTTTCCAGAAAACCTTGTCCAGGCCTGTTTTCAACAGGTAAGTTTGAACATTCCTCTTTGCTACTGTAGTTTTCATTGCTAACTGCAAATTATTTTTCTTCTATGTCCTCAAAAACTATGTCAGGGAAGAACTATTTCTGAGAATTCCAGGAGTATGTTAATCTCCCATAAAATGACTTTTTAAAAAAGCATCTTGGTTTCATTGCTGTTATGATAAACACTCTGTTATCAGCTATTAAGTCCTTGATCATCCCTTGCAAAAAGACACTGTTTAGGAGCTGGGTGCAGAAACCAAGCAGTGTATAAGACAAGATGTTTCCATTTGGGAAACCAGGTCAGGAGGATTTGTTTCCTTGTTCTTAAAAACGTTCAGTGTCTGATGAAGTCTGCATAACTTAGCCCTCACCCTGACGTGTCTCACATCTAATGTCCATTGCCAGACCTGATGATCTATCTTAAGGAAAACGCAGACAATTGGTAGAGTCTATTTGAGACATCTTTCAGAAAAAGTGAGATTTGCAAGATGAAAGAGGAAACTGCTGTCTATATATCAGATTTACTTCAGATTCAGTCATCTTTATCTGTAAATACATCAACTGATTTTTGTGATGCTCTCTGCTTCCCTTTTTTGACTTCCCCAGCAGCTACCTAACCAGTTTATCTGAGGTTTGTGTGTGAGATAGTTAACATTTCCCAGGAAATTATAACTGTCCTGCTGTGCACAGCACTGAATAGATTTCTAGTTTTTAAAACTTCTTCATGTAGTTTTTCTGATATGTTGATTACTGTCACCCAACACTGAGGGGACAGACATATTCTTTTAGGGATCCTTGGCAGAATGATGACAGCACTAAATCATAGTTACAGTTAAAGCTTTATTTTCTTAACAGGTTATTATGACTAGTATAGCACAGAATTTATAATCAGAATAGCACAGGATTTCTACAAGAATCAGTGTACTACAATTTTACAATAGCTCCACTTAGCTTATGGTTTCTGATGACCTGGACCCTCTGCAGATTGGGTCAAATCTTAATACTGGGTTTTCTGTATCAACATAACAATCATACTCTAGACTCAAAAAACATACAAAAGAGTATAAGTCACTCCTTGAGTCCTCGGAGGAAGCAGATGGCTCTGGATGCATCCCTGGCCACCGGATCCCGGTCTCACTGTCCAGCAGCAGCTCCACTCCAAGTTCCCCCTTAGGACTTGTAACTGCTTGATTTTATGGACAGTGCTCTGGATGCTGTTACACTTCCCTGTTCTGTGGTGGGGTCATCACCACCACCTGGCTGGCCAGGTGCCGGGATATTTCAAGGCCGGTAAGGAGGGGAGCAGTCCTCCTGGTGCCCAGGACCCTTGAGGCTGGGAGGGGGGGGGCAGCTCCACTCCAAGTTCCCCCTTAGGACTTGTAACTGCTTGATTTTATGGACAGTGCTCTGGATGCTGTTACACTTCCCTGTTCTGTGGTGGGGTCATCACCACCACCTGGCTGGCCAGGTGCCGGGATATTTCAAGGCCGGTAAGGAGGGGAGCAGTCCTCCTGGTGCCCAGGACCCTTGAGGCTGGGAGGGGGGGGAGAAGAAATCTGTTCAGTTCATCTGCTTGGTGCACAGGACCTTCAGGGCCTGAGAAAGAGGACTAACAAGTGACCAGCTCATCCACAAAGAATGGCTGCTTGCCTTACATGATGGCATTAGTTGTGCTCACCACATTACCAGGGGACTGGTTGGTATCATGTGCATCTGCTCTACAGACCTCTCCTGGGGTGACTGTCAGCAATTCTCTCCAAACTACTTGTCCCAGTGAACAGTCCCCTTGCCATAGTCAGGAGCTGTGTCTCATCCTCCACAAGACTGCACCAGCTCCACAGGCTACCTGAAAGCCTGGGGAGCAGAATTCATAGCATATTATCTGTGAATCATTTTTTGATCTACAGCATCTGAAGTACAGAACCATGATGGTGCACGTGAATTGAGAAATAACGTGTTTGTCTATGTTAGCTACTTTCAAATTAGATTAGTTCATTTCTCCCTTATTTTTACCAGGCAAAGGCTCTGCCTTTGTCCATTCTTCAGTTTCCTCATGTTTCTAAATAAGTTCTAATTTTTTAAAAAACTTTTCCAGTATAAAACCAAACGTGAAAAAGTTGAAGCTACAACTGGCTTGGATAAAAATGGCTCCACACTTACAGAAGAACCCGTTACAACTGCTACGACAGCAGAGGCTTCAGAGGTGTGACCTTTCTTGTATTCTTTCATAATATATGAAGTAGGGAGAAAGAACATAGAATAAACTTGGTTTAGTTGATGTGGTTAGTGATTGAGACAAGGAAGGAAATGGTACATAGATAGATTTTAGCAAGAGCACAAAACTTAGTAAGTAGATGCTAGAGGTGATTATGAGGATCTTCAAGTAGGTTTAAGAACACCAGAGGACTCCACAGGTAATTGAGCAGTCCAAAGATGATAGATGATGTGAGAAAATAATCCATTCATATACTCCATTAAATGTGTATGCTAATGAATTGTCAATTTACTGAGAAATTAAAGAAAACAGTCACTGTGGAAAGGCTAGATGTATAAGCACAAGATATTTGAGCAGCAATGAGATAACTGTAAGCACTACAGAAAGAAAGGAATGGAAAATCATAATACATTTTTTTGATGAAAAGCAAAACAATGGAAAGCATTGGTTAATTAATAATTTGTTACTCTGCAAAAAAAAATACAAAGAGACAAAAGTGAAGAAGAGGTTTAACAAGCCTCTGATTAGAAGTGTGGAAAGCTTATGGGTGTTTATGGTTTATAAAGCCTAGACTTACACTGGAGGAGAGGAAGAAGGTAATTCAATAGAATATGAACACAGAACTATGAACAGTACCAAATCAACATGCATTAATAAAATACTCCTTCTGAATTTCAACTCATAGTAATGAGAGCATGGGAACATGAACTATATGAAAAGACATGAATTAAATCCTGAAGCAGGATGCAGTGAAGAATTGCACTGTTTCCTTCATATGTTCATACTGCACAAAGACAGAGGAGTGTGTGAATACCTACCTATTTAGTAGGATTTTTATGTTACATGCATCCAATTCTGCTATAAATTATGCAATTTCACTGATTTCAGCTGAACAATAGATTTTAAACTTGGGACAAAATTGGACACCATTGTCTCAGTCCTTACACAGTGGACTATTCATCTTAAATCCAGACACAAACCCTTGAGTTGTTCAGAAATAACCACGAGGATTCAACATGATCTGTGTTTTGTTCTCTGCAGTAGGGAGTAAGTCTTGAGTATATCGAAGGCATGACTGTGGATACCTACACATTACCATACATTGTGTCAGAAGTCTATAGAAAGGACAACATAAATTAAGGGGTGCGTTATCCTCTGCTAGGGTTTGGTCAGATCCTTGCATGGCTTTAAAATACAAAGTTTTCAAAGACAATTTAGTTCTACCTTCATTTCTGAACTTGCCTACTTGCCACTGCCAGAAAGGGCATAGAGCAACTGGGGAAGAGCTCCGTGTCTTTTCAAAGAAAGATCTAAATATATTTTCATTTTAGAAATCTTTAAAATAAATTCAGTGTTTTCAGATAATAATTTTTTTCTCTTGAATGTCATCTATAGAACAAAACCCAGGAATACAAAATCGTGGGCATGTATTCTGACGGCATCAATGTGCTGGGGTTGATCGTCTTCTGTCTTGTTTTTGGAGTGGTTATTGGGAAAATGGGAGAGAAAGGACAAGTGCTGGTGGATTTTTTCAATGCACTGAATGAAGCTACAATGAGAATAGTTCAGATAATTATGTGGTAAGTCCAACGACACACTGGCATTTTCTAACAACTTCTTTAAGTGGGTTTTGTCCTTGAAGATGTAGGAGCAGACTCATACTTCAGGTTTGCTTTTGCATAGCACTTTACAGCAAACAACTTTAAAACAAAAGGTGGTAAAAAGTTTCCTTCCTACAGAATTTGATCCTTTGGGGGAAATTGGAGACAGGGCTTCCACTTACATACTGAAGAACAGTCCTATTGGTACACAAGAAACCTGAGTTTTTCAGATGTTCTTGCTAGAGGTTTATATCAAACCAGTACAAGTGCACTAGTGATTTGAGGACTGTAAAAGCATTACCACTCACATGCCCTTCTCAGTCTTTCAACACTATTCCCTCATAGCCATTATTTTCACAGGATAGCTGTACTTGGAGCTGAGTTCCTTTAGAAATATAAATTAATATACAAGCCACAGTGCAGAGCAAAATACAACTTTGCATGATTAACCTTCGGCTAGTAGGTTTTGTGAGACAACATTCTCTCATAATATTCTCTCACAATATTCTCTTATAATATTCTCAGATAGGAAAAAATACGTAAAAATGTAGCAATTCGTCTGGTAGTGTTTGGCTGGACTTCACAACCTATTCACACAGCTTTTGTCCATGCAGATCACAATTACAGCATCAGGATTATAAGCAGACACAATCCTTTCCAGAGTTTGATCATACACGTGGGTTGCCTTATGCCATTTACTACAATACTCTGCTGATATCGACATGTTTCGCACAAACAGTAGCTTATCAGATCTGGCGCTTCCATGGATTTTTGTTCCATTCCAGCACACTGAGATGCCTGTAAAACAGTAAACTTGTCCAGGGTTTAGTTGCAGACTTCTTGCTGCGTTTAAAGAAAGGTAAATTAGTTTCTGCAGCTTGTCCCGTGCTAGGCAACTGGTTCAGTCCCCAGCTGAGTTACAGCCCCATGAAATAGGCTGCCTCACTCCGCAGCAAATTATGATTAAGGAGACCTAAGAGTCAGCATGTGCTGCAAATAAAAGATCCTACCCATAGGCTGATTGTCCATGGTCTTGCATCTGCCTCAAGCTGTGGTTACAGGCTCCCTGTGTTTCTCCAGATGTGGGAGTTGTTGTCTTGAATAAGGTAAAGTTTGATGCGGACAGTGTGAGGAATTAGTTCTGCTTTCACCAAGTTCAGGGCTCAGAGGGAACTAGGAGTCCCTGCTTTACACAGGGACAAGGTACTGTTTTATTTGTGAGATAGCACACACACATTTTATAAATTTATAATTTATATTTTAAAATTGATACATTTTATATAGTCACAAATTTATAAATTAATTTATACTGCTCAAAGCTCTGAAGTGGCAACTTGTCTCTGTGACAGCCTGCTCTCTGGTACCAAAAGGAATGCAGTGGAGCTGGTGCTAGCATAAGTCCTGATTTTTGCCTTGAATTTTCTGTAGGCAATAGACCATGCAGCTATTCATGCCTGTAAGGCATGGCCTTGCCTAAGTTTACTGGGAGATGGGGTCCACTCCCTGAAGCAACACTCTGATGGCTGTACTCTCCCAACATACTAAAAGCACTCTTATTGTGTGGAGGTGACGCCACCTTAGGGCTGCAGGGTAGCTGCTGTAAGCACAGGAGACCTTTCACATCTGTGTGTGATTGTAGAGTGCACAGATATTGGTCTAAGCCCTGCAAACTTCCACCTGCAAGTAAGCTTATGGCTATGTATCAACATTTGCTGCAACATGGCAACGCCCACACCTCTTTCCAGCTTCTTTGTATTCTGTGACACCAGGTCATACAGTACTTGTTAGACGATATGCATAGGGTTACATTTACTCTGATTTTCTAGTCTTTTTTCATCACCTCTATTGTAGTCTTGCTGCAAGCAAATCAAGTCAGTTGTATAATAGAATATATAAAAAAAATCTTCGGTTGTGTAATAGAATATAAAAAAAAATCTTCCGTCTGTTGTAAAAAGTTACACTGTGCGAGAAATTATTCCGTGATGAGCATGCAATATTTCTGAGGATGCATTTGTAATTGCTTTATTTTTGCTTTCTAGGTATATGCCAATTGGTATCGTGTTTTTAATTGCTGGGAAGATAATAGAAGTTGAGGACTGGGAAATCTTTCGTAAACTGGGTCTTTATATGGCTACAGTACTAAGTGGGTATGTAATTTCTTGAAGATTAAATTAAATGTATGCAGTTTTTAGAGCTAGTTGATTACAACTCAATTGCCCACAACATCCAACCTCTTCTAGGTCAGAGACAAAAATTCTTGTCAATGAAAATTATGTGAGGACGTTTTGAATGCACGTTTTGCTGAAGGCATGTTTTGATTTAAAAAGTCACTGCCTTGCATTTGGAAAAAAAATGCAAAGACTGTTCTTATGTTCATTGTTTCATCTTCTCAGCTTGGTGCTGAAACAGATAGTATCATTGTATTTTTAAGAATAGTAATGCTTCTGTTAGATACTAGAAGAAGTTGGAAAAGGGTGAGGTTGTGAATTATGGCTTATTGAGGGTTGCCAGCCTATTGAAAATACATGAATATCTGGATTATGTTGGGAACTTCCATGGGAGCTGTGGGCCCAAGGTGTACCAGCTTAGGCCCAGCTCCACTGCCCAATAGAAATGCATAGTAAGTGCAGTGCACAATAAATGATGCCAAAGAGGAAACTGATCCCTTCTCACCTTAGTGCAGAGTGGGCAGCTGACATCAAGAGAAGCTCCAGGGATTGCACCATTAGTTACTCCTTCAAGGAAAAGTTAGCTGGTGAAGCTGCAAAAGCCGCAGTTGCTACCTGAATAACTTCGCCAAGCATCAAAACATTTTTCTATTCTTTTTCTAGACTCTTGGTTGTGTAGAACAGTCTGGAGTGGAAGAGGTTACACCTGCACAATGTGGAGCCTTGCAGATGTGAAGCCTTAGATGGGGCAACTTAGCCGCTCCAAGTGATATAGGTTATAATACTAGATCGTTATATATCTCTGAAGACTATCCTACAAAGAACCCTTTTGATAGATATATGGATATTACAGTCCCAATAATTTAAATGCATTTAAATTTCTATTTCCAATTCAGTGAAGCATAACTTCTAGGCTGTCTTGGTTCATTGCCTAAGCATCCACTCCTATAATTCCTTCAGTATACTAAGGATTTATTCATGTTTTCTCTAGAGGCTAGATCCAAAGTTGTTCAAGAGCTTCTTTCCCCCCACTTTATGCATATGCATGCTATTCTTCAAACATCATTCACACAATTTCTGACAACCAGGCAGAGAGAAGGGTAATGTATTAGTCTTAAATGCAAACTTCTCTATAAATAAGCAAGAAGGATCTAATTTTTTTGCATTAATCTTTGCTAGATAATATATTTATTTCAAGGTTGTTGGTTTGTTTTATGCATAAGCCAGTATGTTTGGACTAGCTGTTCAAAAATCATTTGAGATATAATGACTTTCTAAGTAAAAATTACAGCTCCAGAAATAGCACTGAATCAGGACTTTTTCTAAATGTTAGAGATGAGTGCAAGTTATGTTTGTCTAATGCATAATGCAGTTTTTTGTGAGTTTCCATTTAGACTTCAAAAAGAAATCAGATTTTAAAAGGATGCGAAAGTTGATGTTTACCAAGAGACTGTAAATCAAGAGACTAATATTTTCTATATAGATGATAAATGAGACCATGACCACAAGTTAGGTAGAAGTCATTTATAGAATGACACTATATCACTTCTGCAGGTTTTCTGTGTTAATAACTACAGTTAACTCAGGGGAGGAATATGTTAGATGGATTATTACTGGCCTTTGACTTCAGTTTCAGATCAGATAGCAAGTTTTACAGTTTTAGATCTGATGGCAAGTTTTATGACTATTTACCTATTAATGGTTACTATTTGTACTATGACAAGGCATATCTTCCTTGAGATGTGTGTGGAAGACACAGTGCCTGCTACAGAGTACTTTGATTGCAAAGTAAACTACCACCACATATAATCTCCCATTCAGCTGGTAGCCATGGGCTTGACAGGCACACAATTTTAAGCAGATTTCCAGGTGCCACCAAAAAGATTGTATAAGGGTGCCCACCTTTACATCCTTGGAGAGAAAAAGTCTCTTTTCCACCAAACTCCCTTGTACATGTCATGATTTTCCCTGATGGGTGCTAGGGTACCTCTGTAGCGTTTCTGTCTCTTACGGGATGGCCTACAGCGGGTGATGTTCCAGGTGTTGTGGAGAAGGGCTAACAGCAGCACATTCTCTGCAAAACTGACAACAGGGAGAGCATGTTGTAATCAGATCACAGGAGCAAAGGTGACAATGTACACACAAGGCTATAGCCTGCAGGGGAAAGGTGCTTGTCCTGCATTTTCCAGCCTGCAAGAATACCCTTTTTCCCACCTCTCAACAAAGAGGAGAAGTTGTGCTCGCTCTTTGTTTTGGTTTCTTAAACACTGCTGTTCCCACCATCTTTTTGGTTTTCATCCTTATTTGTTTGACCTTGTCTGTTTGCAGTGTGTTATGTTCATCAGTGTCTTCTGTAGCTATCATCCTCCCTTTAAACTTAATCCTGAGGATTACAGGTTATCTTAAACATATTTCTTGTATTCTCTATCAAGAAAAATGTGCAAGAGCATGAGGGCTAGTGTGTCTTATCCTCCTCTTCCTTTCTTTTAACTTCTCTCTCCGGCTTATCTTCTATCTCACCTTCTCCCCAGCTTTATTATTCACGACCTTTCACATTCTCAGCCCTACCAGCCCTCACCCACCACTGTCTGCAACACATCTCAGTCTTTATGTCTCATTCAGGTCACCATGAGGGAACAGGCTTCCCCCAGTGCCTCTGCTCCAGTTGGCCACTAAATATCTTCAGCCTCTCACTTCTAATGGTTTCAGTGTCAGCATGAGGACATGTTAGCAGCCACAGAGGAGGAAATTCAAAGTAGGAGGCCATACAAGGGCCAGAGGACTCAGCCTGAGGTGGAAAAAAAAAAGAAGATGCAGCAAGCAGTCGCTCTTGACTCTCTCTTGCCTGTGCCTTTGTCTCTTTTGAAAGAAGCAAGGCAGCTGCATCTCTGGATGCTATAAGGAATGCCAGTTTGGGATTCTGAGGGACAAGATTCTTCTTATCTTAAAATTGAACACTATTAGAATTTCTCTTTTCAGTTGCTGATTATGATTTTTGTTATAAAAATTTCTGCTGCTTGCTGTGAGTTGCATTCTATGCATGAAAATAAATATTACTTTGAATTTGTTTCATGAGAATCAGTAGCAGCAAAGCAGATATGCATAAATACTTTATTTTGGATAATGCCATGTTCATGCTGCCCCTAAAAAAGTGCAGATCTAAATTTTTCAAAATAGCTATTTGGAAATCAGTACCCTTCTAAACATAGACATAGACATACTTGAAATGTTTACTCTCATCGACATTTTGTTAAGACACTCAATGACACCCATGCCACTTTATATTTTTGTCTGTACGTTCTGCAGAATTCAGTTTGTTCGCAGGCACCATTGTATAAATTGTTAGGTTTCTTTCTAGAGTTCTTTACAAAATTTTATCAATACATGTTGCATGCTGTTATTTACTTTATACTAAAATCATTTGTTGACATACAGAATGAAAACTATAATGCCTGTTGCTTTTAAAAAGATAATTTTTCCAAGGAAACAAGTAATCAGGTTTGGTGGGTGGTTTTCGGTGCTATTGTGGATTTCTGTACTGTGGCTACTGCTCTCTTAATTGCCTATTTTTGGCAGAACAAATGGTACCATGATTTATTGCTGTCTTTATCAGCTGCTCTGAAATCATAAAGCACTATTACAACACAGTAATATTCACAAGAATGTATTGTGAGGACAGAATAAAAATTCCAAGGTCATATATGACAACAGTTTTGGGCTTTTTGTTTCCAGGCTATGATAATTACTTTTCACAAGCAGCTGATGTTGCTATAATTGCTTGCAACCTTCAAACATAGGAAGTATTTCACAGGCCCTTCACATATATTTCATTTCAAATATACCCACAGCAGGCTGTTTACCTCTAATCTTAATGCCCACAAAGCTCTGCATTCATATGCATTCAGGATTAATGCAGAATGTTCAAAATTAATGCACAAGTTGAAGATGAGTTTGTCCCTGAGACCCACACAAATATCCGGGCAAATACACCTGAGCAGCTAAAGTCAAGACAGCAATTTGATCTTTTGCATGTCAAGTTTAAAAAGACACATATATCTGATTTGTACAGTCTGAAATACGTCACTACATTTTAATTGTAGACCTAGCTTACACAAAGTAAATGTGGATTTTTTTTATAGGATTGTGTTTGAAATTTCTGCAGAATGGTGTTGACTTCATCTGTCCCTGACTGGGAACAATATTTACCTTTTAATTCCAAAATGTGTTCTATAATAAAGGCAGATAAACCTAGAAAAATAATTTGGTGTGTTTTTCTGGTTTGTCTCTAGTCTGCATTGTAAGGATTTGGCAGGAGAGTGGAGTGTTTTAGTTTTATTTCAAATCACCCTCTGCATATCAGCTTAAATATTATTTATTACTTTTGTTTTCTCATCTTCGTCAGTTTAAAATTATTTCCAATATATTTGTTCTACTTTGGAAAGAGGGACAATTAATAATCTCTCTCTCCCTTCCAAAAGAAGGTGTAGAACAGCATTAGTCTGCACGTTTTTTTAAGGTGGTATACTCTCTAAATTTTATGTGTCACTAAAGTCACCTTAGTGTTTCGTAAGTGTACTTGAGGACAGAGCTAGATACCTATTATCACCAGCTTATTGAAACAAGGTGATGAGATGGATACATTTGTTTAACTAGTCTATTTTATTTTGCAGACTTGCAATCCATTCCACTGTAATTCTGCCACTGATCTACTTAATAATAGTAAGGAAAAATCCTTTTCGGTTTGCTATGGGGATGGCTCAGGCACTTCTGACAGCTCTCATGATTTCTTCCAGGTAAAGAAAAGAAACATTTATTTTCTGTAATGTTCTTAGTAGTAATTGCATTGTTTGTGCTCTGATTTTATTGCTACTTTGTTACATATCCTGATTTCACCTGAACATTTCTCAGTCTCCTGGAGGTTGAAATATTACTTTCATCATTATTTCTGTAGTACCCAAAAGGGCACTATAGATTGTGCTGGCCTTACACCAGAGTCTGCTCCTCGCAGGAGACAGTTCTTTGCCATTCAGTTCATTAATCACAGACTCGCTAGAGTTTAAGCTGTTGCATTGTTTCTGTGATTACGTACATCATGATGATTTTACCAGGTAATTTTGGGGATAACTAAGACTTTGTTATTTCTTCCCATAATTAGAAAAGATAACAGAAGTTACTTTGCCTTTTCATGGTGCAGCCTTCCTGCATGCTTAGATATCTGTTTGGGTCTTAGAGCATATCAGGCTCTGAGGAAAAGTAAAGATAAGGGAAATGGTATGCTGTTGCTTGCGCTCACTTTATGTGTTTATCTATGTGCCAGTTCAGCAACTTTGCCTGTCACCTTCCGCTGTGCGGAAGAAAAGAACTTCATCGACAAAAGAATTACCAGGTTTGTTCTTCCAGTTGGAGCTACCATCAACATGGACGGCACAGCTCTTTATGAAGCAGTAGCAGCTGTATTTATTGCACAACTGAATGACTTAGAACTGGATATTGGCCAAATAGTTACCATTAGGTAAGACTAAAGCCATCACACGCATTTTGTTGTTCATGAATGGTACATTAAATTTGGATACCCCATGGGAAAGTTGAAACTATCATTCACGGCACAGGAAGTAACAGAAACATTCTCGCTTCTTGGCCCAAGGCTTTGCCTGTGCAACCTGATGAGGAGGTGGAATAGGCCAGGATCTGCAGCTGGTATACAGCATCTTTCTGGAAATTGCCATTATTCTTCCACTGCAAACACTTGCAAACCGAACTTGACCTCTATCTCTGATCTATCCAGTTTGCTTGTTAGTCATGCGTTGCCTGTTACTTTTCAGTGTAACCATAACAGTATCTACACATGACTTGTCCCATAAACTTATCACCAGACTTTGAGTAGATACTAGTCAAGAAGAAAACTGGAACACTGGGGCTTCTTTCTTGCAGTGAAATAAGCCTGTTTGTGCCAGAAATAGAGTTTCTGTGATCAACATCTATTCTGAATGCGTTTTCTGGGTTTTATTTGGGATTTAGTGTCACAGCTACAGCAGCCAGCATCGGGGCTGCAGGCGTCCCGCAAGCCGGACTTGTCACCATGGTGATTGTACTGAGTGCTGTCGGCCTGCCCGCCGAAGATGTTACTCTGATCATTGCAGTTGACTGGCTTCTGTAAGTTTAAGGCATTTGATATTTAATTCTTTTTCCAGGTTTTTTAATGGTTATGTAAGTTGTGTAGGAACATGTGGGTCTGAGAAAGAAAGCAACATAATCATTTAGAACTATTGCAGGAATTGGACAAAGATTCCTCTTATGGGCAGGTTTGTTTAATATAGAGTTGAATGTAGTAGTGGCTTTAATTCCGAGAGAAGTCCTACTGCATGGAATGGCAGTGAATAACCTCACATCAACCTTAAAATAGCAGCCACAGCATTAATAAATCATGAGCATAGTACTCGGGAAAAACAAATCTGACAGTACCAAGGAGTGCCTCTGGAGTGTCAGCTGCCACCATTTTAGGCTAAATTGATACACCATTCATAAAAATCAAATGCAGCCTCAAGAACATCTCAGTTAATTTCCACAAAGCACATGAAATCCATACACTGCTGAAGAGGTAGTGGAGCACATCGTGAACTAAGCAAAGCTGATCCTCAACTCCACATGCACATACCTGATGGGCGGTACATGAGTCTGTGCTGCCAGCATTATTTTGCTAGGGTTTTTCTTCACTGAGAGTGTTTTAAAGACCCAGCCTTTTGATCAACAAACACATACATGCAAACTCAGAAAGCATTCCTTATACCTGATCCCAGCCATCTCACTTCAGAGCACATCAAAACCCCTCAGTCCCATTAAGCAGCCTTTTTTGGAAAGAAGCATTTTCACCAGAAATCTTTTCTGTTCAACTTACAGTGAGATGTTTCTCTGCTACTTTTGCAAAAGTCCAAAGAATCACAGAGTGTATTCTGGTGTTCAGAAGGACATCAGCATTCAGTTTTGTCCCATGATTCACTGGGAAAGAGCAGCAGGATTCACAAGTTAAGGAGTATAACTTTAGTTTGTAATCCAACTTTTTTGCATCCTAAACTGTGTGAGCTTTAGTGCTCAGCCCAAAGTCTTGTTCATCTGCAGTAAATCCACTTGGATGGTATTTCATTGGTACCAATGCAGAGATCTTAATCATTTCATAGTCTCTGCATGTCTTCTTCTTAGGCTCATATTTACACTCAAGGTAAATGCATTCCTGTTCCTCTCCCACTCTTTCTGAGCATTTTCTGGAAAGCTTTCTGGCAGCAACCTATGTATTTCACAGACATATATAAAATTTATTTGATTATATAACTTAGTTTTGCAAGCCATGGAGAAAAATGCCAGTCTCCAGAAATCCCCATCATCTGTCTGAAACAGGGTCTAGTAGGTTTGTTTGCTGTGCTCCACAATCATGTCATTTTCTCCAGCTCTCTTCTTTTCACAATGGGCGTTTAGTTTTGTTAAGGATGACCAGTACAAACCACTGGCTCAAAGCAGGTATCTAAAGAAGAGTGTAAGAACAGAACAAACATTTATTGGTTCTTTTCCCAATGTACTCTCCCAGCATCCTTCAAATTGCAGCTCACAGAGTTCCTGAGCTAGATGTGGGGTTTGTTGTAACAGTTCTCAATAGATTTCTTTTTCTTTCATGAATGTCTCATTGCTTTTGGGACCCATATAAACTTTTAGATTTCCACAAGTCCTGCAGAGAGCAATTCCACAGCCTAACAACGTGTTGTGCAGAGACATATTTAATTTTGTTTGCTTTAATCTACGTCCTAATCATTTTATTCAATGCCCTCTAATTGTTTTATGGGAATGAGAAAGAGAGAAGGAGAACATAGTAATTTCTCATAGTTTTATGGATCAGATCTTGTCTCCACTTTAAAAGTCCACAATTTATGTGATTCTTAGGCACAATATGAATACATGGAAGCTATCTGTTCCACTATGAAACAGACAAAGAATTCAAGCTGTTTCTGATTCTAATTGAGATATTTTTCAGATTAAGGTGTCTTGCTGTGTAAAACAAATTAAAGATTAATTTCATGTACCAGGGATCATTGCCAGTGCATTTTGCACCTCAGCAGATGGAATGCACATCATGATGCCACATAGATTATTAACACTTTCGCCTTTTTTATTTATTGCCTAAAATGTATTATTTTGCAACCTGCTAGTAGTGCCTTATTAACAATCCTCTAGTTAATTCTGAATTTACCAAAGATTTATTACATAGGCTTGAGGAGTTTTCAATGAAGAATAGAAAAATTTTGAGAATTGAAGTATTACGGAAGATGAGTTTCCAGTGCTGTTGATTTTCTCACTTGTCACACTGATCTTACCAGAATTTTACTTTACCCCTCACTCTTCCTTTCTTTGCCATATATTTCCTTTCCACATGGAGAACTAATGGGTACTTTTTAGTGTGGGAGTTCAGCAGTTGTAGTAGAGGAATATGTTATGTATATGAGACACGCCAACTCACTTCACTCTTGTTTTTGCAGTTCCTTCTATTTGTGAATATATCCACCTCATCACCTCTGCACAGACAGAGCAACTAGTTCTGCCACAAAGCCCTTGCAATGCTGTGTAGCTGAAAAGAAAAACAGGGAAGCATGACCTTCCACTGTCCTTGTTTCACTTTCACGGCAATTTTCAAACTTGCTATATTGCATGGTTTTGTTGCTCCTTTGCTATATTGCATAGTTTTGTAGTAATGACAGATTTTTAAGGCCTGCAAGTCAAATTTCTGTTGGGAGAAAAATGAACAGTACAGAAGTATCATATTCCTTTAAGTGACTTGTTTAATACTACTTTGTACTTCAATCATTTAACAATGAGACTCTAACAGAAGATAGCCTTTCCCATTTCCAGGGTTCCTGCCAGAATAACGACATACTGGGCTATGCACTCCTCTGGCTGAGGAAATTACTGTTAGAAAGACAAAAGGCACAATGCAGACTTGTCTTGCTGCACCCCACAGTCTCTCCTCCCAACAAAAGCAGTCTCATCACAAAGAGAACCAGCTGTGTAGCATACTTCAGGGCCTGAGAAGTGATCTTTACAACATTTTGTGAGGCTGTGCACAGCAGTGTGATTACTGCTCTAACAGACTAGTGACATGACTTACAGTTTTGCACACCCTGTAGAAAGTAATTTGTCATGAAAGTGACTCCAGGTTTCTTCAAGTACATGTGGGGAAAATTCTATTTCTTGTTCTGCAAGATTTTTTTGTTTTAATTGCAGAATTACCCTGAATCTGCACTGGGAAAAAAAAACAGTTCTGCATTCGCTAAAGTAGCTTACTTTTACTAAAAGAATTTCTAAGTAAGTAACTTACAGAATGGTTTGTCTGACAACATTTTTATTCCATAGGGATCGATTCAGAACAATGGTGAATGTCTTGGGAGATGCCTTTGGTACAGGTATAGTGGAGAAACTCTCTAAAAAGGAGCTGGAGCAGATGGATATCACCTCTGAAGTCAACATAGTCAATCCTTTTGCCTTGGAAACAATACTTGATAATGATGAAACAGAGACCAAGAAATCGTACGTCAATGGAGGCTTTGCTGTGGATAAGTCTGACACCATATCCTTCACACAGACATCTCAGTTCTAAAGCCAGTAGCTTTCAGGTAGAACAGGAGCACTAAAGGACATGGCCATATGCAATATCTCAAAAAACTTAAAGGATAATTGAGAATTAATTACATCTCACATGCACTTGATTTACTACACAGACTGATTCTCTTTACCAGTCTGCCCCCTTCTCATCACCTCTCCCACAATTTGAACTCACCACTTTTAGTTCTTGCTGATAGATAGGTTGAAGAAGAAGACAGTTGTAAAATACTTTTTTTTTTTTTTTAAGAATATACACTATTGCTGAGGCTATGAAATGCCTCTTGGAATCAGCATGCTCATAAATGGGTACTTTAGCTGGGACAGCCAAACGTGTTTTACTCAGGAGTCGCACAGCATTTCACATTTTGCCCACATTACAAAGCACCTGTATGAAATCCCTTTTAACATCCTTGCCTTCTAAACAGATTGCACTGTACTTGACACCTACTGTAACTTGATCACGTGCCAAAATACTAATTACTACAGCTGAGAGGATACCACTTGGGTGATTCAGGAAGGAACAGACAGAAAGGCCTTGTAATAAGTGTTTTACTGTGAGCAGGGTTTCATTCACTTTAATTGTGAAAGAGTTGGGCATGGAAGAATTCCCAGTGTTTAGGTAGCTAGGTTTCCCCATGCCTTTCATGTGAATGCCAGCTGCTGGGATTTGCCTTCAGATGTGAAATAAATTGCTGTGGGTTTGCTCTTCTGGCATTTGAAGACTTTTTGCAAAGTGATAATTCACCGATTTAAGTCCACTTTGATGGCCTCCTAGTACATTTCCATCAGAAGCAGAAATAAGTCCGTTTACTGTTGTTCACCTTTGACTCTAAACAAATATTAATCATCCCAAAAGTAGGCAGAAGTAATGAAGATGAAAATAGACGATATAGCAACTCATAGTGCAAATTCTAAACTTTTCCTCCTTGGAATGAAAACAGATATAATATCAAAAATATAGGAGGCATACCTTTTTCTAGAAAGAAGCCACTGTCACTAAGCTTTTTTACACTGGTTGGGTTTTTGCTCCTTGGTTTAGTTTGCCAGTTGAACATGTAAGTTTGTAGCTGCAACACTACTACAGTGCCAATGTGTCATCTAAACTGATGCAGAAGTTCATGTCTTCAGGTGGCTTCCTATAGGATAAGAAGCACCAAGAACTTCCTCATAAGAAATATCAATTTTCTAAAACATTTTATACAAGATTTCCATGGTGCAAAAATCACTCTCTCAAGGGAGGAGTTGCTGTAACGAATTTTTTTGCCTTGCACCTTGAAGTCGTTAGCCATTTTATATGTAAGGTAAACTGAAATTCATATACAGTTCTTTGTAAATAAGCTTATGGTAAACCTAAAATTGCACTCATATGCTAACAAAAAAACTTCAAGTTCCTGCAGTGTTATATACTCAATTCAGTCTTACACTTTTGTATTTAAATAAACCAGAAGCGTGCCAAAGAGAACTGATCAAGAAAAGAAGAAAATACTTACTGTAGGTTTTGATAAATTGCACCTTAAATCAACAAGTCAATGAGACATAATACTGTATTTAAATTAAACATTGTAAACTATATGGAAGTGTTAATCTAAGTATTGGTATGTTTATACAAAATAAAGAAGATGTACAGATTGAGTAAATCAATCTTTTACCTGTGCAGAAATAGTATGAGACAGTCTTTATTTGCAGAGTTTTGCTTATGGGAGGAAAAAACCCGCCAGTTTCCACAACTAGCCTATAATCTTCGCTTTGCCTTTTCATGGCTTTTTTAAGTCACCCTTTCATGATCACTCCATTATGTAGTCACCCTGTTACAATGTACTGTGAACAGTGTTCCTAACGTGTTCTAAATAAATAATTTCTCTCTTCACTCTTGTTTTAGCCTACCATCCTCTCCTCACTGTAGAATATTGACTTCCTTTAGCTGTAGGAAGAAAAACAAAACCAGTTGAATTTAGAATTTATATTATCTTCACTAGTGACTCAGCTGTAGCTTTGGCAAGAATTACTCTCTTCTTCCAATAAAATAAATGGTTAAGAGCACAGTGCTGAGACTGCAAGAAAGCCCTCTAACTATGGATGATATGGGTTGGGAGTATACTATTAAACACATGCTAATCAGGGGTTTATTTATTTATTATTTATTTATATGGATCAGATTCAACTAAGCAGGGGTTGATGGTGCTGTTTCGCGATCTATTCACCACCAAGAGAACAAACCATATACTGAAGATACTGTTAAGTCCAAGGATGCTTTTCCTGACACAATATTCTGAGTATGTACCTTCTATATATGTGGAAACATCCTGCATAGACAGTGGGTCCTCTTCTCCATAGTCTCCTAGTCTGCAAGCTTTGGAGTGTGGTGGAGATTCTCCCATCAGAAAAACACCTGCAGGTTTTGGCCCTTTACACCATGTCATTATGTTCCTGTAGCATCTTTGGGGCTGCAGAAGCTGTCACAGGATTGGACACTGCATTTTGAATAGCATGTGTGGCTTTAAATTATGGAAGTCAAGGCTAACCACTTACGC
>NW_009599653.1:0-22438 GCF_000690535.1 Cariama cristata | reverse complement strand
AAATACTCACGTACTTGTAGTCGACTCAACTCTGAGTAAAGAAAGCACCTGGACATAAACATACACAGGGCTGTCAACATGCACAGGTCAGCTATATCAGCTCCACAAGAGTTTAAACTGCATAAAACCAGTCATGACGTGTGCAGTTCACTTATTCTTTAATATTCCGTGGTAAGAACAGAAACTGCCCTGTTTGAGATCTTCAAAGACACAACAAACCACTCCCCCAAACTCAGGTTAGGTCCCTCCCCTAAGTTACAGTTTCAGGCCCCACTGGACTATGTACAATGTGCGTTGGAGCATCTCCTGTCACCCAGGAAGTGAGATGCCAAACAATGCAGCATGCACAGCTGTGCAGAGCTACAGCCAGGCAGAGTTTTCCTGTTTTTCTGTTTTCTGCCTTCAGCTTTTCCTTGCCCAACAGCTGGCAGCACTTGGCAGGTTGCAGAGCACAAGGAAAGCAGGATTGCCAGGGCTTAGGAGGCAGACCAGGCAAGGAACAGCAACCAAGTCACAGCACCTTGACTACCAGACCAGTATTGCATGCTGAAAGGACAGAAAGTGTAATGGGGGAAGGTCGTGACCCATTTATAAATACTCTTTCTGGAAGCCAGTATCTCCGTTGGCTGTTGGCAAAAGCAAAACCTTGAGTAGATGAGATTATTTTTTTCTGACCCACTACTCCTCATAGGGTTTATTAAATTTTGCACTGTTCTTGACAGTCTCCATTGGCCCCAAAAAACCTCCATCATCACCACCATTTATAAAAGTGTGTGAGGAGGAAGGAGCAGCAGAGAGGAGCTGTTATGGACTGACCCTAATCTCCGTTCCCCATCCCCCTCCGCGGCTCAGGGTGGGATGGAGGTAAAGGAGTCGGCAATGAACGAGTGAAGTTGAACCTGGAAAGAAGAGGGATTGGGTGGGAAGTTGGTTTAGATTTTCTCACCATCCAACTCTATTTTTAGTTTGCAATAAATTCAATTAATTTTTGCCAAGTCAAGTCTGTTTTGCCTGTGACAGTAACTGGTCAGTTATCTCCTCATCCTTATCTCATCTCATGAGCTTTCCCATCTTATTTTCCCTGCCCTGTCCTGTTGAGGTGTGAGAGAGTGGCTGGGTGGGCAACTGGTGGCTGGCCAAGGCTAATCCACCGCAATGATATATACAATATATACATATATGGAATTATATATAGAAAGGAGGGTATAAATGTTTATATATAAAATTTATTTATTTATAGATACATTATACACTATATTACGATACAGGTGCTACTACTATCCTATACTATATAATAGATAATAGATACACATTTATCAAGATACAGAAAAATATATAGCCCTAAAAGCAAAGCTATAAAACAGGTGAAACATTCTTTAATGACAGCTAATGGAATGAATAGGCCAGGTCGGGGTTCTGCACTTTACCAGGCTACAGAACCAAGCGCTACAGGTCCAGCGTGGGAGGACTTGAAAAGGGCAGAGGGATGCCAAAAGGGTGGTGGGGCACAGACATGTTGGAATGTGCCTGAGGGCTATGGACTCCTCCCAGGAGGCCACCAAGGGGTCCCTGGTGCAAATCCTGTCACATGCAGACACCGATCCTGTGAGTTGAAGAAGGAAAAGACCTTAAGGGAGTCCCCCAAACAGCCATGTGAACCAGAAGAACCGGCCGATGGGCTCATGAACCACAAACTGGTTTTGGAGGTGTCACACCAAGAAGGCAGGTGAAGCTCCCTTTCCCCATGGTTGTGGGGGATCTTCTAGCTGCATCTAAGAGCACTGTGGGGTGCAGGCTGCTGCTATGTATCTTGCCTTATCCTTAGGCTGATGATTTACAAAAGGTTTGAGGAAGCTCACTCTGACTGAACAAGAGGGAACTGGGAGCATGCCGTGACTCCTCTCCCTTCTGGTCTGGGCCTGCAGCAGCCAAACGAAAGAGCATGGGCACAGAAGTGACAGCTGTGTTCAAGGGGAAAAAGAAGGAAAAAGCCTGGAGAAATCTAACTGGCAACCAACTCCCCTCATATCCTGTTCACAAAGTTTCTCTGTACTTGAGCTAAATTGATTGTCCAGTGTTTCATAAGCATGTGTAATAGCATGTGAGTAGATCTCTATGCTAACAGCTTCTGTTAGCAGAGATCTACTGTCCTCCGAGGGAAGTGGGAAGCTTTGGGGGTATAAATCGCCTTTTTGAAGCTTCTAAAATGCAAATTGCTGATCTCAACAGAAGGCAGGTGGCAACCTGGCTTGCAAACCAGGATGCTTATAGATTAGACAAGGCAGCAAGAAAGCACTTTACAAGAAACAGGTGGTTGTGACAGAAGTGGATGCACCATGGGAAGCAGACTTGCTGGATATGAAACAGTTTTCCATCATAATGATGGTGTGTAATACATCTTATCAGTGATGGACATACTATCCAAACTTGTCTCAGCCATTGATCCAAAAGGCAAAACATGTTCTGAGGTAGCTGGGGCTTTTAAAACAATTTTAGAAGACAGTGCAAGCCTAAGAAATTACAGATGGACCAGCAAAAAGAATTTTTAAACCAGCCTTTAAACAAGCTGTTAAAGCACATAATGTTCACCATGCTATTACTAGGAACAAAGTAAAAGTATCTCTCACAAGGCATTTTAAACAGGATGCTCAAAACCAAGGTGTGGAGATATTTTGCAACGTACAACACTTCTTCCCATGTTGATGTGTTGTCAAAGTTATAAAGAGCTATAACAATAGTTTCCACCAAGCTATCAGAGCCAGGCCTGTGAACACGAACACTTTAAACTCGGCAAGTGTTTGGAAAACCATATATGGGGTTGTGTTTAAAATTAAAGAATGTTTGCCTCTGCTCAAAAAGGGAGACCGCATCAGGGAGTCTACAACAAAAGGGAGACTTGAGAAAGGTTATGAACAGATGTTTGCAGATAAAATTTTCAAAGTAGCTGAAATTGTGAGAAGGGGACAGCTGCCAGCATACTACTTAACAGATTATGATCACAAAGCAATTGAGGGGACATTTTACCCTGAAGAACTTCAAAAAATGAGGACAGGATCTACAGAATTGGGAAGAACATCGCTGCAGAAGGGAAAGGAAGAAAGAAAACAGTTGCTGGAGAAGTGGCGGGGCTTTCCCCAGAAATTTAACAGTGGGACAGGAGCCTCCCACATCCAGAACATCTAGTGATTGGCAGCAGAGCAGGGGAATAAGGAAGGGTGCCAGACAGGGGATCGTAGAATATCATGCTGCCCAGCAATGCCAGCGCTGGCATCTTTCCACAATATACAGGCATGAACTTTCCTGTAGAGCTGGTGAGGTGCCTTGAGTCCTCAGGCAAGTGGGAGATGGGGCTGGTGGAAATATGGTACTCGCACAGCTGGGATAAAATGAGCAAAGATGCTGCCTTTGAAATACTACTGCAGGGTAAGATACAGCAGTATACTTTGCAAAAAGGTTACTACCTGTCCCTTTCCATGCTGACAGAACATGTGAATCATCATATTAACCCCCACAAGAGAATTTCAGCCATCAACTCTCCAGCAGTGGACTTGGTCAGTGACCCCCTCATAGTGAAAACAAAGCTTGAAGCAGATACAATCCTTACACTTGTTCTACAAGCAGAGATCTAGCACATATTTTGGGGGCAGCTCTGCAGATTGCTGCTAAGAATTTGCCCTGTCTGATGGACATCACTAGAGGGTTTAACTCCCTCCAACACTACACACATCTTGCAGAGCACCAATTTGTTGGGGAATTGCAATTCCACTATTGCTTTGTGTATGATCAGCAAAAATAACAACAAGATCATTACAGTGACTTATGATAAGCCACACCATGTGCTGGTAGACCACCAGCACATCAACACAACTGAAATGAAGACCAACGAGCATAAGCACAACTCATTTTGCTTTGGGTAAGTGATTGTGAACTGCATCTTCAGCCTTGGAAGTATCTAACGTTTTAAGAAACCACACCAAAATGGTGGTAAAAAATTATGGGGACTTATCTTTGCACGTGAATTATTACAGAGCCCAGGCTGTCAATGGTCTTCCTGGTTTTCAAGCTGGTTTGTGTGAAGCATGGTATGGGTGCTGCAGGTAGACTCTGTAGCCTGTTCAGAAAGACCGTCCCATGACTGAAAAGGGTTTTGGAAATTGTTAATCAACACATTAACAGCACCGCTCAAGATGCTGCAAAAAACATGTTTGGACATGTTTCCAAGGTTGTCCCAAACAAGTTGGAAATGCCAGTAAATCAGGAAAGCTTGGGACTTGTTTGTATTCAAACAAAAAGCCACAAAAGAAAGAGAGGCATCTCACGCCCCCAGAGGGAACGTGCACTCAGCCCTTTAAAAGATAAACGAGGACACCACACAACAGTCTGACCAGGACAAGAAGAAAAAGAACAAGAAGCCAGGCTGAATGGTGTGAAAGAAACAGAATACCCAGAGAAAGAGGTCCCATTATACCTGTAGGAAAGAGAATATATTTTAAAAGGGATGGCTTTCAGTCATTACTGCTCAGAAGAGTGTACCAAATCCAAGCTGGATTTGTTTGAAGTGTCCCTGACACAAACTTGCTTTGAGAAAAGCCTTTTTATTGAGATACCTTAACTAACCCCCCTGCAATCTGTTTGCAGCCAACTGGACATTACGCTGGGGGACCAGATGCCACACCCTCATTGAGTTACCTCTCAATTACAGTCATGACATTGTCAACGCATTTGTCCATGGGGTTGTCCTACAATGACACAGACGGGCAGTGGGACGCATGCACTGGATCACACCAGTAATCAGTGGTTTAGGCAACGGTCAACTCTGATGGCCCAGAGTAGGACCGAGCTATTTCAACTGCTCCATGGTGATCCGTTCTTTCAAGGCAAACTTTTGTTGAATGGTGTGAATGTAAAAATTGAGCTGACATGCATCAAAGACAGCTTTTGTTTGATCAGGTCCCTAGCAGCAGGAACTGGTCATTACCTATGCCTCACTGTTTGTGAAGAAGGTGTGGGTGGCACCTGGTTGCATTTGGGGTACAATGAGGTGTTACTTAGGCTAATGCAAAAAAGCCAGTGCACCAGACAGACATGAAAATGTCCAGCACACCAGCCAGCAGTCATATCAGCAACCAGGAAAATTTCTTTCTGGAACAGTTGCACAAAATTCTTGTTATTGGGTTCATAAATAATGATGCTTTTAGCAGCTATTATGCTAAGAATTCTTTGAACTTCAAGCATTGTGATATAAATTTTGTGGCCCTGTATGTGGATGGTGAACTAATGCCAGTGAAACACAATGCCAGTGCTGCAGGCCAATTTTGAGAATGTCTGCTGTGTGACAGAGTACATATGGCTCATTCAGATGACTGGCAGCCATATGAACCCTGCTGGTTGACAGGGAAGAGTTCACCAGTGGCTATATCCAGTTTGCCTTTGACCTATCTCCAAACAAAGAATGTGCTGATCACTATTCCCAGATTAAAACAGGAAACTTGAGAGCAGAACTACATTTTGCAGGGGGCTTGATCACCACGGTTAATATGGTTGTGCACAGGGTATTTGGCAACATGATAGAAATAAACCAGTAGAGACACTTGCTCTTTGACTGCATGTGAGGACGGACACTGGAGAGTTTCTTTGGTTTTCTTCAGCAGACCCCTATATCAAAGAAACATCTCTAGGAGTTCACCTGAGCAAATGGCTCCCTAGGGCCTGTGTTTCTCCAGGACTAGCAAGCATGGTTATGAATATCACAACTTCCCTGGCTGTCCCAGGAAGAAGGACACTTGTGTTGCCCTAGTGTAGTTGTGCATTCTTCTGATACTATGAGTGCACATAATCCAACACCTCCTGAACTACAGAGTCAGAGGCCGCAGGAGTCTCAAAGGGCTTTTCCACTTCCATCTGCATAGGAAGCACAGGAAAAAAAAAGCCCACAAGGCAAGTACACCTTTACTTTGACCATCCCAAAGCAGGTTGTCAGGGTGTCAAAATTCTCAGAAATAACTTCGGGGAGTCCAAAAGGTTATTGTTTTGTTTTGTTGACGGAGAGAGGCTAGTAAAAACACAGAAAGTTATCTTTCCATTGGGAGCTGCTTGTAATATGAATAAATGGTATTTGTCCTGTCACCGATAAGCACATCTCTGAGGACCAGCGGTGTGGGAAGTTTGCTCCTGACTAAGAACTGTGCAAACTTCCCATCTGATTTTCTCATAGCAGCCCACTCATGCTCCCATATAGATCTGACGTGAAAACCAGATGTCTTTAGGTAATCCTTCTTTTGTTGTGTTGTGTAATATAAATATTCAAAGGTGGTTCCCTTCAGAGGGTTCTGTTCATTTTCATGGTAGCATTTTATACAGCCATGGAAAAAGCACCCATTAAATTCAAAAGCTGTTTGCACCCCATCAATATCTGTATAGACATTCAAGAAGTAGGATCTTATTTGATATTCACCATTTTGTAATGCTTGACAGATTTTAATATTTTCCTTTTCAGCCACATATATATGTCATTAATGGGTTGTATATATATTTTTCCTCAAATGATAGCCATCTGAAGGAAGAGTGCTACTGTGCTAGTTTTAAGAAAGATAAACCAGTGTTTATGGATATGCAAGTAGAGGCCAGTGTAGTATGCTATAAGAGATCTTCACCTTCATCTTTTCACTGTCTTCTTTCTCACAGAATGTCTGATGGGTTATCACCATAATCTCATTCCTGTATGATTTCAAAAGTTTTTACATCTTGCCGGCAATAGTAACTCAGTTGTTTTTGCAAGTCAAAAATCTCCTGACTAGCTGTGTGCCACGTGAGAATTTTTTTTTCTCTTCAAGCATCATGCTGTTCACTCCATAATATTCCAGTGATGGAAGAAGCCCCACATAAATTTGGTTTTCAGGAGTGATGAAAAAATGGGGGAAATAACCTTTGCAGCCCTCGACAACCAAAGCTTGGGAAAGGCTGCTTAATTTCATGGGTATAAAATTGGAAGAGTCAATGAAATGTATACTCAGGCTGGGCAGTTCTATGCATGTGAGTTCACCGCCATGAGTGATGAACTGCACATCCACTCTTACCTTCTGAAGTTAACCAACAACAAAGTAGCCATCCCAGCTTTTGGCCTTACGTGCTAGGAAACTGTAGCCCTGAAACTTCGCCTCCACAAACAACTGAACAAACTCCGTAAGACACGTGCCCTCCCATTCTCATTCAGTTTTCCTTGCTGCCCCTTCTTCATCCCAAGGGGCATCTGGTGCTAACTCCATGGCAAAAATGTAGTTTGGGTTATGTGTCCCCATTTCCTGCATACGTTCCATGTCATGGATAATACAGTGCTGCTCTGCCTCTGGATTTTTGATCGCAGGCATCAACCACCACTGCTGGTTCACATTACAGATCTGTTCACAGCATAGCCCACACTTCCAGACTTTACATTTGTGATGCTTTTCTACATAGGCATTACAATTTTCACAGAAATCTCAGCCAAATAATCAATTTGGTTTTTAACAGCCAGAGCCTTGTGCCTCTGCAAGCATTTCCCAGACCTGCACAGCAGCCTCGAGCTGGGGCCAAGTGAACTGCACAGTCATGAGACAAGCAGAGCCAGCAGTAATATTTACAGCTATGGCCACAGTTATACAATGTATGACAAAGGTCATAAAAGTTTCTTACTCTAAATACCTTCCTAACATCCATAACACCATAATAATAATTGTGTAAAAGGAGGAAGAAAATCTTGCAATATTGAAGACCATAATTTGCCTTTAAAGTCCCCCAAACCTTTTTCCCCCCTCCTCCAGTTGAAGGCTATAAAAAACCAGAATCCAACTACAGAGGCTATATTAGGAAACTGCCTTAAAAATCTCACATCCTTGTCCCCATTGAAACAGTGCCACAAAGGCTAACAGCTGGGTAACAGTATATTAATCACTGTTCCAGTCACTGTCATTTAACCTTCTACAGGGCACATCTAGCTGGAACTCTGAGTAACTCCCATTGACCAAGCTGTACCGATAATGGCAACAAGACCATTTTTTAAGAGGAAGGTAGGAGTGTACCTAAGACAGGTCTTACACTGGCTAACTCAGGGTAACAAAATCTAGCCTATGATATTTGCTAGTAGAATAGAAGAAATTTTGGGCAGAGCTAAACATGGTATGTGGAGATAACACAACATTCACAACAAAAAATAAATATCTTTAAGAGAGAAAAATAATGGTGCATCTTGGTTTGCACTCTGCTGATCTGCAGCCAGGGATGAGCAAACAGTTGTGATAGTTGAAGAGTAGCCTTCTCTGAATTAAAGGTAAATGAAAGAGCTCTGAAATCAGTAGAAGCTCAATAAAGGGAGAACATATTGTTCTAGGTAGGAAGAGGAAAGCAGTACATTGCATTGTAAAGAGGTAGTGAAGGACTATAGAGTGGAAAACATGTAGGCTCCGAACTGGTGAAGAAACCACAAGAGCGGAGCAAACACAAACTGCAAGTGCTATCATAGAAAATACACACAGCAACTGGGTTGCCATGGACCATTTCTGGAGGGCTACCCATTCTGCAGATGTTGTCAGGAACATCAGTCCTACAGACCTTGGTCCAAAGTAACCAAGATTCAAGTTTGGTATGATAACTGCATGACACATTGGCAGGACACACAGGAAAGGAAAAGAAGAGAAGAAAACAGTGTATCTCACATTTAATCAAATTTCAAGATTGACTATTGGGATTTACTACTCTAAATATACGTAAGTCTTCTGGGATTCCTGCAGACCCAGAAGTATCTGTACTCACACTTTTTCAAGCTTACGCTAGTTAAATGAAAGATGTATCTGCACAAAGCCTGGCCCCTCAACTTGACCTCTCCACCTCTTCCTGTATTCCCTCTTTTAGGTGCCAAGATATATGTTATTAATCCTTTTTCATAACCCTCCAACTGCTTCTCTTAGTCACCAAGTGACTCATTCTTGCCAAAGATATGAGTTAGCTCTGCTAACACTCTCCTGTCGGAAGTTCTTCTTTCCCTGTTCTCAGAAGCCCTGCTCAGGCTGTTTGTTTTATGGGCATATCTACAAACAGTCTCTTTTCTTGCTTTTCCTGCTTATTAAAGCAAAGCATCAAGGGCCTTGCAAGGCAATTTTTTTTTTCATCATCGGAGCTGCAGGCAGTGATTCCCAGACAATTTACAGTATTAGGCAAAAATACAGCTCTTTTCCTGTTGAGCCAGCTCAAGATAAGAACTGCACTGCACGTTAGCAGGAAGGGCACTGACCTTCATTTATCAAAATTCCTTTAATTCAAAATGTAGTGACTGTATGTTTTACGGGGAATAGGGTCTTCAATATAACAGAATATTGCAAGAACATTGTTACAAGCTATGTTCCGTAATAAAGGCAAATGTGATTAATATCTTCTGCTTATGCCATGCTATTACCATTTGGGATCAAAAACCTGTGAAACCATGTCATCAGTGACAACATTCAAAGATAAATCAAGAAAACAACTCAGGAACCCAATTCAAATAAGGATACCTGTCTCCATGCTACAGCAATAGGAGCTAAAATTATAAAAGTAATTGACTGCTCTGTGGGTTTCCATGGTCACTGTATCTTGGTAATGTATTATAATATGACAAATAATGACATGGTGATGCCACTTTCTGCACTTCCAAGTGCAAATCTAAATTAAAAACTGCAGGGATTGGTTTCCCATGAAGACCCTGTTTCTCTTTATAAATTGACAGGGAAAACCTTATTAATAACAAAAACTTACCTCCATGTGTTCACATCCAGAAATGTTGCCAGATTCAACTCCAGGTTGACCCTGGCTTTCCTAATGCTATCGCTGGAAGATCAGACAGCAACTCTCTACTCCTCCTGGGTCACCTGCCCCAGTTTCCACTCCTTGTACACTTCCTGTTTATGTCTGACTTCAGTTAGGAGCTCCTTACTTACTCGTGCCAGTCTCCTGCTGCCTGCCTTTGATTTCCTACTTGTTGGGATGGAGGTTTCTTGGTCCTAGAGGAGGTGATCCTTGAATACCAACCAGCTCTCACGGAATGCCCTTCATTCCTGGACCATCTTCCATGGGATTTTTGGAAGCAGACTCCTGAAGAGGCCAAAGTCCACTTTGCTGAAATCCAGGGTTGTGGTCCTGGTTTTTGCCTTGATATTGTCTCTCAGGGTCCTGAACTCCAACGTCTCATGGTCACTGCAGCCAAGGCTGCCCCTCACCTTCACATCCACAACCAGTTCTTCCTGGTGAGAATTAACCAGTAACGTAGCACCTTATTGAAACATCCGCGCAACACTTAGCAACAGAAACAAAGCCCTCATCTTGCTGACCTGAGTTCTGTCTTCGTAATCTTTGCCATCTTACTGCTGAACATGTTAAAAAATAATCATAGCATCACCAAATATCTCGAGTTGGAGGGGACCTATAATGATCATTGAGTCCAACTCCTCACAGGACTACCTAAAACTAAACCATATGACTAAGAGCATCATCCAGACACTCCTTGAACTTCCCTGGGGAGCTCATGCCAGTGACCGACCATCCTCTCAGTGAAGAACCTTTTCCTAATGTCCCATCTGAACTTTCCCTGACGCAGCTGCATTCCATCTCCTTGTGTCCTGTCGCTGGTCACCAGAGAGAGGAGATCAGCACCTCCCTCTCCGCTGCCCGCCGTGAGGAAGTGGGCAATGATAATTACTGAGATCACGTGAAGGCTCTAGCCTGTATCTGGCATTGGGGAACGCTGCCAGTCCTTGCACAGGGGATTTGTATTTTAGCGTGGAAAGCAGAGGAAGGGTAGTGACTGGCTATCGGGACTATCAGTCTAGCACTAAGGGGCTGTCTAGTGATGTAATCATGCTTGGAGAGGGAAAAAGGAGTCCCTTTCCTACTTGGGAGCAGGGACCAAGTCAACAGGAATTGGGAGCTGAGGCCGTGTTTCTCTGAGGAAGAAAGAACCTGCCTCTCACAGTAACAACTCTGATTGCTTCTTTCCTAGCAGCATTTCTTAACTTTTAAAAGAGGATGTCTTACTTTAGAATGATTTTCACTGCAGAGAGTTGAGGGCCAGTGCAGGAAACTGAGAGTAGTAAACTTGTTCTCACTTCCAGAACTAATCTGTCACTTTGTATTCCTAAAACTTGCGTGTGTTTCTTGCTGTACATTTTGTCCTGAAAGTTTGTTGTGTGGGCAGTCTCTTGTTATGAAATTAAATCTAAAAAGCAGAGCAAGCTGTGTTTTGAGAGGAGGTGATTTTACCAACAGTGTTTTCATTATGCCATGTACACACTTCTGCACTTTGGAGGAGGGAAAAAAAAGACTAAGAAAGGGAGGATGAATGAGTTTATTATTGTCTGTGGAGGCTGGAGATGCTTTACATTAGAGGAAGTCTTTGTATGTTAAGAAGTGCATCTTTCTACTATTTTTTTTGGTTTTGGGTGGACAGTTCTAAATCATTCAGTGAAGTAACCCCGTCGTCACCTTACCGTAAGGTGAAGCAAAGTGTGAGATCAGCAAGAGATTCTCTTAAATTCCATGTGAAACAAGGCACTTTCAAGTTGCTGCTAGTAATAACAGAACAGAACAGGGCTAATACCGTTGTTGATATTGCCACCTACCTCGAACAAACCTTTTTAAAGGCACCAGTACAGGTTAGAGGCTGACCTGCTGGAGAGCAGGTCTGCAGAGAAGGACCTTAGGGTCCTGGTGAACAACAAGCTGACCATGAGCTAGTAATGCAATCTCATGGCAAAGGCAGCCAACAGCATCCTGTGCTGCATTAGGAAGGGCATCGCAAGCATGTGGAGGGAGGTGGTCTTTCCTCTCTATTCAGTACGGGTAAAGCTGGAGTACTGTGTCGAGTTCTGGGTTCCCTAGTACAAGAAAAAGATAGACTTACTGGACCAAGTCCAGCAAAGGGCCACAAAGATGATTAGGGAACTGGAGCATCATTCATATGAGCAAAGGCTGAAAGGCTGGGACTGCTTAGTCTGGAAAATAGAAGGCTCAGGGAGGATCTTGTCCATGTATATAAATACCTGATGGGTGGGAATGAAGAGTACAGAGCCAGGCTCTTCACAGTGGTGCCCAGAGACAAGACAAGAGGCAACAGGCGCAAATTAAATAACACGAAATTCCATTTGAACACAAGAAAACACTGTTCTATTGTGATGCTGGTCAAACACGTTGCCCGGGGAGGTTGAGGAGTCTCCATCCACAGAGGTGTTCAACACACAACCGGACGTGGCTCTAGGCAACATGTTCTAGCTGACCCTGCTTGAGCAGGGGGTTGGATTAGATGGTTTTATGAGGTCTCTTCCAACCCAAACAATTCTGTGATTCTGAGATTGTATTGTTGTCTAAAACTATCTAATGCAAGGATGTAGAGAAGACTGAGTCAGGCTCTTTTCAGAGATACCTACTGGACCTCAAGTCGTGCCAGGGGAGGTTTAGATTTGATATTAGGAAAAATTTCATCACCAAAAGGGTTGTCAAGCACTGGAACATGCTGTCCAGGGAAGTGGTTGAGTCACCATCCCCAGAAGTATTTAAAAGACATGTAGACATGATGCTTAGGGACATGGTTTAGTGGTGGACTTGGCAGTGCTGGGTTTATGGTTGGACTTGATGATCTTAAGGGTCTTTTCCAACTAAATGATTCTATGATTCTATGACAAGAAAAAACGGTGCAAGTTCCAATTAGATACAAGGACAACTTTTTTTACCATGAGGGTGGTCAGCCCAGAGAGGCTATGAAATCTCTGTCCTTGGAAATATTCAAAACTGAACCACACAAGGCTTTAAGCAGCTTAATCTAATTGGACCTGCACTAAGTGAGGTTTGGACTAGGTGGCCTCCAGAGGTCCATTTCAAGCTGAATGATTTCATGATTCTCACACAAAGCTAGATTTAAAGAATGTAATCTGTCACAGATTAATGTATTTGGGGAAACACTTAAAATAACACAACTGTTAAATATAAGGCTAGTAAAACATACGCACAGTGGAATATGACTGTGGAATACAAGACCAGGACCTAGGCAAACTTTACCCTGGAAGTACTGAGCACCTGAGAAACACTGTTTACCTCTCTCTAAACCAGGCAAATATTCAGAAGAACACTGTCCTAGTGCTTTGAAGCATTCAGATGGAAGACCCTGCTGGCTAAACTCAAAGGTTTATTGATGAAACCACAGAAACACTTTCCACTCACTTCAGTGAGTAGCAAAAGACTAAGATGGATCAAAGTAGAACCACGGGGACTGACAATCACTGCCATATATCAGGTACCTCAGTTTACTGGCCTGTCAGTAAGTACAACTAGTTCCAGATATTTCAGAAGGAAGCAGAGGGACTATCTCAAAAATATGAAATAAACTGTCCACAGATTCCTTATCAAGTACAGAAATGTACAGATTGGTTTATGTCCAAAAGAAAAGGGAAGAGTTAAAATTTATTGTATTTTTATAGTATCTCATTGTGACTTTGAATTCTTTGTTTGAAATATCTTTTCCTTTCCTGAATGTTCTTAACTGAGTGACCCGATTTCCAGCAGCTGTCAGTGAGTTTCACTGGCCAATTACATACTGAACAAAAAACCACTTCTGTTTATATTTTCAAATTTGTTGCTAAATTTCTTCAGTCTTCTGCTGATCTAGTAGTTCATGACAGGATAGACAAAAATGCTAAAATTAATACTAGCAAAAAATCACCTTCTTAATGCAGTACAGTAGTTTTAGGACTTACATGTCAGACTACAAATGGTGGCCTGTTCTCATTTTCTGATTTGCACTCAGTAGACCCCAGGCTCAGTCTTGATGGCTGCTGTTGATTTTCTCTGCAGAGTTCACAGAACTGGTCTCTAGAGTTTAGAGAAGGAACTTGTGATTTTAAGGACCTTGTATGCCTTCTGTAGCTTTTATCCCTTTTCACTGATGCCTCGCTTTGTGTTAGTGATTGGTTCCTTCTTTTTGGAGATGCAGATGTAGATCCTGGATTCCTCGTTATGTTTTGGCCCTAGCAGAGAAATTCACTGTTGTACAATTACCTAAGTAAAAACAGGTACAAGCCATTTGCAACTCCCTGCAAAGAAGACTAAGCTCTAAGCAGAAATTAGTCCGGTAGGAATTGACCATATGATAGCAGACTTTGGACTTTTGTATGTACAAAATGGAAGAATCTGTGATTCTGTGTTGGAGTGTGGCAAAGTCAAAACCAGAAGGAAGTCAGCAGGGGTTCATATATCCTGTCTCCTTCCACGTTATCTCAGTTGTATAACCTCTTATCTAGGGCTCAATGCTGAAAGATTGTTCCCTGGCCATCACAGAGCTCAGAGAAGGGATGAAGTACTTCAGAAAAGCACTTCTGAGCTTAGAAAATTCAGAACTTTGATTAAAATCTTGAAATCCTGAGTTTTATGGGAGCTTATTCAAGTAAACCTTGTGAGTTATCTCAGGTCAAGAGACAATTTAGGGGAATCAAATTCAGCAGCTGTTACTCAAATAAAAGTACTTTATCTGCTGTGAGTGGTTTGTTCCAGCAGGGAGGGCAGAATTTTGTCCCTGCAGGATATTATCTAACAGGTAACCTATGAGATATATACCCACTAAACAAAGCACAGAAAGCACTGGTAGCACTTTCTCAGAGGAGGACTAAGTGGTTGCAATTCAGTTTGGATCAGAGGATACAATGATCACAGAATCACAGAGTCAGTTTGGTTGGAAGAGGCCTCTGGGATCAACGAGTCCAACCTTTGCCCTAACACAACCATGCCAACTAGACCATGGCACTAAATGCCACATCGAGTCTTTTCTTAAACACCTCCAGGGATGGTGACTCCACCACCTCCCTGGACAGTCCATTCTATGGCTAACAACCCTTTCTGTGAAGAAATGCCTCCTCCTTTCCAGTCTGAACTTCCCCCGGCACAGTTTCAGACTATGCCCTCTTGTCCTGTCACTAGTTGCCTGGAAGAAGAGGGATAAATGATAAACAGGAGAAGCATGAATTCACTAAGCAAAAGCATGCAAAAAGAAACATTTGTAAAAGCTAGACGTAAACCACTGTCAGCAAAAGACAGGAGGCAGTGAAAAGCCATCAAATCAAGAGACCATCATCTGCTCCAGTTTCACCTTCAATAGAAAGCAATGCAAGGATTATTTGGTTTTGTGGACTTTCCCTGCAATGAATTGCTTAACAATTAGGAAATGAGAGCATCAGGGATAGCAGATAACAAACAGAGAAACGGATGGCTTTGGTTCAGTCAGTCAGATTTGCTGTTGTTACAACAAAATCTAGGACCCCTAGCATGGCCTAAAATCTTACCTACTATTGATGCCTAACGTATCTAGGTACAAAGACAACAGTAAAACCAGACTCAAATAGACTCAGCCAAAGGTTATAAAATTGTAACCAGGTCTGCATCCTTACCATAAATACTTACATAATTCTTTCTTCTGTACTGAAGTGGAAGCCCTGTAATGGTTGTTCTTGTGAAGAACTCTATTTTTGGTGCTATTCCCTTAAAAATAACAATGAAAGGGAAAGGATTAAAACCATAATCACTGCATGTACATCGCCCTTATAATCAGAACACTTCAAGTCCTTCACTGCAACTGAAGAATCAAAGGTGACTAAAAGAGGTACTGCAGCTAAAAAAGACATGGCAAACTCATCAGCTGTAAAGCAATTTTGCTATGAAAAGTGATAATTTGATTTTAGTCTGCTCTCTTAATAGGTATAAACCATGCAAGAAGGGAAACATGACACACAAGGCCAGCAATATCAAAACATACGTTTGAGGCACTAGCAATTCCCCAGAGCATTCCTTCATAAAGCTGATATTGTGAAGAAAGGTAAGCAGAATCTTTTGAACTACAGAGAAGATATGCAGCTCTTTACTGTTTGATTAGCAGCTCCATTTGCACACTAGTCTTCCTGGTGTATCAGGGTGGCCCAAAGGACACTTTTCAAAATGGTGTGAAAAAGGAATTCCAGTTTGCCTTTCAAGGCAGGTAATGCCACGACAAATACTGTAAAAGACACTAATGATCTCTAACTCAAAAAAACCCAACAAAACCCTAACTCAATCTGTTCCTTTGCCTTCAACTTTGAATTGTGCATTTTTAGCAGTTCCTCTTTCTTCTACAAAAGTGACAGAGAAATCACAACACAGTGCTTTCAAATTAGATTTGCCCCTACCGTTACGCAAAGAGGAGGAGAAAACAGAAGCAGTAGTGATGAAGAAGCAAAGAAATGAGCTCTCCATCTAAAGGAAAAGAAGGTGATGACATATTGGTAAAGGAATAGGTGATTTGAGGGCAGCATCTGACTGGCGCAGATCCAGCCAGAGAAATGAAGTGACGCTGCCATTTCTGTCACTGGATCTGAGCTAGTCTGAGTGCACTCCCAAATCACCTATTCTTTTACCAATATGTCATCACCTTTGCCTTCTGATAGTTCTTAAGGAACAAGTTAAAGAATCACACAATGTAACTTTTGGTTAACCAGAGTATATATTTCTTGTACGAACATTCTTGTATGAGGCAGAACTTTCTAACAGTTTTTCTTAAGTCTTGTACTTTCTATACCTGCAATTTATGCACAAAACCCTAGCTTTTCATGTTAAATAATGGCATTCTTAGTTTGTAACTACGAGAACTTTCTAATGAATCAATGCAAAATTGAGTCTGCAGGAAGGATGTTCCTCTCAGTTCAAAGCTATTCTAAGCTGCAATGGACTCAGATTAACAAAATTAAAGTCAGTTTTATTGCTTCTTTTGCATAATCCAATCCATAATGCAATGAGAGGGATGAAAACATAATCATTTTAGGCTGCTATTGCTGCTTCTGGAAACAATGAACGCTTGCAAGAATTGGCACTGGAAGGATTTACAAAGATACGAAAATGAAAGATCCCCAAGAGATGAGTGAGAACAGGTACAGTGAAAAAACAAGGCCTGTACATGACAGAAAACAAAGGAACAGAAAGCTGGCATCCTCAAAGGCAACTGGTACAAAGAAACTTGAAAATCTTTTAAGTGACTGGCCCTTTCAAATAATCTATGGATGGAGGTACATAACTGAACATAAAGTTTTGCTATTAGTGCTTCTAACCTGTCTATGCAGACAGATCATTCTTACCGTCTATGACTAACTAATTTCATTGTTAGGATAGCACATACCCAGTACATTCTCTGAGGCACTTCCACATTCAAAAGAGCACATGAGCATCCCGCTCTGCTCAAGATGACCAAAGGGATAGTCAAACTCCAGTCCTCACAAAGTTGCTACTAAGTAGCTCAATTCCTTCTTTCTTCAGACATGTATGGTAAGTACCAGTTTCAGGCAACTTATTGGGAAATGAGAAGTTGTTTTCATCAGTAATTTTCTGTCCACACCAAGATATGCAGGAGTCAGCTTGTGCTCTGGGAACAGAAAGTCTCATGTATTCTTTTCATAAAATGCAAGGTCATCCTGTACTGAAAGAACAAAAAACACCCACAGAAAAATAGCTGTCAAGGTTGTTACAGGGAATTTTCATTAATAGCTGTGCAATGAAAACTCAGTAAATTATGAACGTCCTTGACAGAATGCAGCCCCTCTCATACATAAAGATGCTGTCAGTAACAGGTGGTGGTTAGGACATTGGCAGGCCTAGGAAGAATGGTACAGGAATGGCACACACTCAGTATGATTTAGAATTATCTGATGTTGGAAATGTTTAAGACAGCAGTTGCTTTTTAGCATACTGTTCTCTGCATCAGGGAACCTTCCAGTTTGCATTCTTGAGGGTCACAGCAAACAAAACGACAAAAAAACCACAACTCCAAACCATTTGTTTCTGTATTTGTATCCAAGAAACAATACAGCAACATCAGATTTTTTTTTGCCTGCTTAACTGAGAGAATAACAGCTTCTCCAGCAAATAAGCAAATAGATTATTCACTTTATCTCCAGTGCTCTGACTATGCTGTACCTGATCACTTTGTCTTCTAAGCATGAAATGAAGAAGGTAAAAGGAAGGGAAACTATTTACATTTTTATCAGTTTTGAAAGATTTGACTTAACAGAGCAGCACTGGAGTTTGATGCTGTCATTAACTTTCAAGCATCACAAGTGCCTGCAATATTTTGGGGATGGAGATGACCACAAGGCTTGAAGGCAGACTACCTAGTTACAGTGTAGAGAGTGTCCAAAGCTGTGATCGATCATGTATAATGCATGTTTTACTAATTATGTATAATCCATATGTTTATACACAGCATGCTAAATCTTGGTCCAGCTGATTTCTCAGTGTTTTCAGTATGACCAGAAGTCACTTTACTGGGTAAACAACCAAATATTCTAATCAGCTGTCTGGAGGAATAAAATAAAAAATGTTGGTATTAGATTACAACATTCCAATGTTTGTTCAGTAAATATGTCATCATAAAATGGTGTTGAAAGACAGTCACCATTACTTTTGAAATGTATGCCCTCCAGAGAGCCAGCATGTAGTAAATTAACATCATGTAATTTGGCCATCCAACCACACAGCATGAGATCAGTGTCCTGCTAACTGAGGGTGTTAAGTATCTACGTGTTACAAACGAAAAGCAGCTGCGGATCCCTTAGGGACAAGGCACAACACTCAGCAACTGAAAGCTTTGGCTTTAAGGAAAGCATGGCATTACCACGGTGGCAGGCCCAGAACACCAACGCTAACCAAACGGGGACTTGATGCAGTGGAACCTTGCTTGGGAATGAAGCTCAAAGGAAAGCACTGCACAGGTGGATAATAAAACTTGCACTGTTTAACATATCATACATATGCAATGTCCTGTTTTGCTTACTAGCAAACTCACTGATGCAGGTGCTGTTATCTGAATTCCTAGATCTGCACCTGGCCACCACACTGGCACCTGTGCAAAGGTGGGTGCAGATGAAGGGGGAAGTAAATTATTGCTATCATTACTGTCACAACGAGACATGTTTTATGTGCTTGGGATTCTGCATATTCAGATGGGAAGAACTGAACTACTCCAGGTTACTGTAACAAGGTAAGGTGTGCTTGGGACTTGTCACTGTTTAAGGCTGGGCCAGTGCTTAAAGCTTAAAGCGGATGGCAGATGCACTCTATTAACACTGTCCTTTCCCAGAAGGGGGAGGAGAGGAAAAAAGGGACAGAGACTTAAGTGTTGGAAAGTTATAACAATTTTAATAACACAATAACAATGAAAAAGAGTATAAATAATATTAATACTGATACTGCTAATAATAGAAATAGAAATATACAAAACCAATATTGATCTTCCTGATGATGACCGTGGGACCAAGTGCTGCGCCGGCTGCGGCTTGCAGTGCTCACAGGGCAGGGCAGGCACCTGGATGTCCTGGACTGGACCCTGCAGCAGACAGGAACCAGATTCAGGAATGCACAGATGGGAGTCGGAGGCAGGAAAGTGAGCAGAGTCTCACCAGGATGCTGGCCACGAAGGAAGGAGGGCTGACCCCCATGATACTTGACCTTTATTCACCTGTATGGGATGGAATACATCATTGGTCAGTCCTTGCTCACCTGTCCCCTCCACAGCTTCCTGCAGGTGCGACCCTTTCCCACCTCCCACACACAGAGCCCAAGAGAGCCCGCAGGGAACAAGCACGCACACATGGGCCTTTCTGCATAACAATCCCACTTCTACCCCCAGCAAGGACTACAGACATCAAGTGCCACCAACTCTGAAAGCAGGCACTGCCTGAAAAACCTGGAGTCAGCTTCAGACAGTGCAGTTACTGAGGAAAACTTAACTGAAAGAAAATCTACTGAAAGGAGAAATGGTCCTGTTTTTAGCCAAACTAGGACAGGACTCTACAGACTCAGATGGGAAGAAGCAAACTATCTCAGGTTACCATGACAATGAGATAAGATGTACTTGGGACTCTACATACTCTGATGAGGGAGACAAATTATCCTGGTCTACAATAACAACGTCTTCTCGTGCCCTACACCACACTTGTGTCTAGTTCTTTTCCTTCGGAACCCCATTAACTGTGTTCTGAGACGGTCAGCACCGGTTCGTACTGGCAGCACAGCCAGAGACAGAAGATACTTTCATAAGCTCCCACCACAGGAGGCAAGCTATAAGGCACACTGTTAAGCACCCGGCTTAGAAACTACGGTAAAAGTCTAGCCTTCCTGAAATGAGACACTAAGCTGCCCGCAATAGATATTGTGCCATAAAAGCTACTACGGCCTTCACATGCGTGGTATCTTTACAGGGACAAGGACACATGTTCACTTCTAATCAGACTAAAAACAAACCCTGCAATTTGGTGATTTCTACACAAAACAATGGCACAAGGAAGAAAATTTTCAGAACATGAGAGTAACGCTTTTGATCCTATGTCCTGGTTTCGGCTGCAATAAAGTTCATTTTCTGCTTAGTAGCTGGTACAGTGTTTTTTGGATTTAGTGTGAGGATAATGTTAATAATACACTGATATTTAAGTTGTTTCTGAGTAGCGCTTGTCCTAAGTTATGGATTTTTCAGTTTTTTATGCTCTGCCAGCAAGCAGGGGTACAAGAAGCTGGGAGGGAGCATGGACAGAACAGCCGACCTGAACTAGCCAGAGGGATATTCCATACCACAGAACGTCCTGTTCAGTGTATAAACTGGGGGGAGTTGGCTGGGAGAGGTTGATCACTGCTTGGGGAGGGCTGCTGGGGCATTGGTCAGTGGGTGGCGAGCAATTGTATTGTGCACCATTTGTCTTTTCTGGGGTTTTATTATGTTGTTATATTCCTTTTCATCATCATCATTATTATTATTAAATTGTTCTTATCTCAACCCACAAGTTTTTACTGTATTTGGACTCTCTTCCTCATCCCACTGGGAGGGGGGACAAGTGAGCAAGTAGCTGCGTGGTGCTTAGTTGCTGGTTGTGCTTCAACCATGGCATCCTATTCAAAGTTTAATCTTTTCTAGTCATGTTGCTTGTAAGGACTGTCTTTCTAATGGATCCCAGCTTTACAATCACCAGGAAAAACTTTTTTGTGAGCTTCTGACACTAAAAAAGGAAAGCAAATAGTTTTGCTATATGAGGTCTGGTTTCTGATGTAGTAAGGGCATAGGCAGGCACCGGTTCCTCTCATGAGGAATATACTTAGTTTTTCTGAATAATTTTTAATTTAGAAAGTTGAAAGAGGACAACATACACCACTGTACCAAAAGTAATCAAAATCTCTAAGCTGCATATTTTTGCAGAGCCAAAAAAAAAAACGGGAAAACACTCAAAGTTTGAGTCAGGAAAGACATGTACATACTATAAAGAATAAAGAACAGATGTTCTACAAGGCCAGAATATGCTGAGAAGACAATTAAATCCTTTAGCACTTTTTAAAATGGTCTTATCCCTTTTAGAGATATCACTGAACAGTCTTTTCTGTCCTAACATGTACAGAGAAAACCTGTTATGCCCAGGGGACAAACAAGCATTATATACAATGCGTAGCTACATGGCAGCGCAACACCCACAAAGTTTGCATGAAAGTAATCATATGAGAAGATGAGTACTTCTTGAACTAACACAGATCACACTTTTTTTGCTTTGTTTGGGCTTTTAGGTAGAGATAATAACAGATTCTCTCATGTGAGTTTTTGTACCTTCTTTTTCCAGTATCACTGAATGTTTTTGAACCTGGAATGACATCTCAGATAATCTTTATTCTATTAACAACCCTTAAAAGCAAAAAGTAAAGACGAAACGGAAAGCTGAATATCTGAAGCAAAGCATTTTGAAAAACAAATACAAAACGTACAAGCAATATTTATTACATAGGGAACATAAAGTATATTTTGAATTTGCCATAATAGAACAATAACCAATTTTACGAAATTGCCTAATGTTTTAGAATATACACGAATGCTCCATAATCAGTGACCTTAACAACAGCACTCATCTGCTACTCAGTGTCCATTTGCCTTTTTCCCAGTCTTATAAAAACTCACCCTATGAAGTTTGTAGAAGACCAACAGTACTACCTGCCAAGATGAACTCTACATTATTATTCACGTTCTATTTTAACATTACTAGCAAACTAGACCACTATTAGAAATAAGAAAACTAGGGTAAAGAGACTAAAGAAACATGACTGATCCTAACAAATTATTCAATGAATCTAGTCAGAAGAGGGATTTTTTTCTCCTCAAGTGTGTACCCAAGAATATATGGGAAATGATGGAGTAGAAGGAAATAGTGTTGGAAGAGGTCCTGAAATTTATGAGGGAGAGAAAGCTGGGGGGCATGGCATAAAACTAACACCCACTAATATCCTTTCCAGTCTCAAATTAACGAGCATGTGGAAAAATATTTACTTGCCTACTACCTGAAGACACAAGCTGAGTTAATTCAAAGTTTCTTACATTACCTGTGTCACCGTTTAAGGCTGGGCC
>NW_009599652.1:0-214 GCF_000690535.1 Cariama cristata | reverse complement strand
GCAGCTCAGAGAATTTTGCCTTCAGTCCCTGAGGCATGGCTATCTCTGTCCAAGGTAAGATGCCCGACTTATCCATCTGAGCTGCTTGCTAGATTCCTGCCTTAGTCCTCAGAGACAACCTGGCACGTCTAGAGGGCTTTAGACCATGTAGATGAGGCAAGATGAGCCATGACTCTCTCCCAAGCGCCTTTTCTCTGCCCAAAGAAGGGGGATA
>NW_009599651.1:65413-77080 GCF_000690535.1 Cariama cristata | reverse complement strand
GTGTCACACACAAATTCTCACTCCTCTCTCCAGCTCCTGTTTTTTTTTGTGGAGGTCTTTTTCCCCCCTTCTTAAATCCGTTATCCCCGAGGCACTACCCCCGTGGCTGATGGGCTGGGCCTTGGCCAGCGTTGGGTCCGTCTTGGAGCCGGCTGGCGTTGGCTCTGTCGGACATGGGGGAAGCTTCTGGCAGCTTCTCACAGAAGCCACCCCTGTAGCCCCCCACTACCAAAACCTTGCCACGCAAACCCATTACAGGTGTGTAAGAGCTTTTGCAGTTAATACAGGGACAGGCATTGGACGGCTGCCTGCCTCAGCTGGGCCCTGCAGGTGCCATGGGGCAGGTCTCTCCCACAGCCGAGGAGACTGGAATGCCTCCCACCCCTCCTGGCAGACTGAGTCCTGGCTGCGAGCAACAGAGCTAGCGTCAGCCTGGGAGGAGAGTGGGAACACCATCAGTAAACGTGATAGCAAGGTTAGACGATGACGACTGGCACTCAAAGCAAACTGAAAATAGATGCAAACCAGCCCAGTCAAATGAGCAGGTGCTTAATTCCATTTTCCCTGCGCTCTCTGACATGGTGGCTATGGCTCCAACGTTAGCTGCCACCTCCAAAGTGTTTTCCTTCATGTACATAATCAGCAACAGTAAATTCAAACATCTCCATAGGAAGCAAAAAATTGAGAGTGATAAGTCAACAAGACAGGTGATATTTTCTGAAAGTAACGTAGCGATCTACTTTATTTACAGCCAGTCATAATAGCAAAAGAACAGCATGTAAATCTTGAAAAGGGAGTCAAAGGTGGAAAGATGACTGTGGAAGGAAGTGCATACCAAAAGAAAGGAGAACATTGGAGACTCTAATTATTTTTAGCGTATTTATCCATACATATTTCAGATATATCATTAATTAAAATGATACCATGAATTTGAAGCTAGGTCTTTTGATCTGCAGTTGAGTTGTGAGGACATGGAAAGTCTGAATCTTCTTGGTGTAGATAAGCTGTAGTAAAATTTAAATCAAGAAAAGTATTCTGCAGAAAAGAGTCGGTAAGGATCACGAAGTTCAGTGGATCGTGGCCTACATTCAAACTAATTTTAAGTGTTTGTATCACTGCCTTTGTTCTGGATCTCTGCTGGCTATAATCTGGGTTGTACAAGATCTAAATCCATAGACTCTTCAGTATATGAGTTACATATCAAAAATAGATTTAATAAAATAGAATGTCCATGAACACATCCTATCTCTCCTTCGTCTAATCACAGAAGCAATGACTCATTTTTATGACACAGAAGATATTGATACATCAACAAAGTATCACTACTGGTTCTTAATTCTGGTTCTTAATTCAATTAATTTCATTTAAAAAAAAAAGTTATACATCCTATTAATAGTTACCATGGGGAATGAAAGTACATGGTGTAACCTCAGCTCTGACTCTATTAATATGAAATTATCAGTTTGGTTATGTTGCAGCTATTTTACCAACAGTAACCATAGCAAATGAAAATGAAGAGAACCAGTATGTTTATATCACCATGATGTGCTATTTAGCACTGAATGATATGGTGATTTCTTAGCATTTATTAGGGTATTCCGTCACTATCATAAAGAATTAATAATGCAAAAATGAAAAAAAACTATGTGTATTCGGAACACTCTCATCCACTGTGTTAAGATCTTTTTTTTTTAACCATGTTTGTACCATATCTTTGCTCTGCAAAGAGACTGCATTGCTGCAAAAGGATTGTTCTTCACAGGCAAATGGATCCAAAGTTTTCAGCTTTCACAGTGCTCAAAAGGTGCTATTACTTGAACTGAGAAGATCCCTCCCTTTTGTATTATATCATGGAAGTTTGTCAAGTTATGTCAGGTGACTTAACTCTGAATTTCCCCTGTCTTATAAAGACCAAATAGTTGCTGATTGCCGCTTGTAATGCCTAGCTATAGCTGCAGATGAACTCTTAACATTTAGACACTAAACAGAATACCTATGGGCAAAGACATTTTTTTGCTTTAGTCTTGAAAAATGTACATTTACATTCCATCAGGATAATTCAAAATTTGCTCAAGTGATTGTCTTCTGCTTTTGCAAATCCATTTTTAAGAGGATACGCTTTGAAAGCTTGGAAATACAAGCAATTAAATGAGTAAAGGAAATTAAACTCTTGCAAAGAGGAAATGGAAAAGCTTATCAAGTACCTGTCAAAGTCTGAATATCAGACTTTTTTATGAACAGTCATGAAGAAGTTACAAGCAACTAAGAGAGTCATTGGTAGCTATTTATATTTATATAGATAGATAGAACTATGGGACATGTAATAGTACTGAATACACTCTGAATGGGTCCTTTTCAATCTGCAACCTAATGCATATTCCAGACCTTCCTACTCCAAGAAGCAACTCATCCATAGGGAAAACAGAATATCCTTCATAATGTAAAGTTGCAGTCATGGTGCATCAGTGGTTTCCTCTCTTTGCCTTTTAGATAGGAATACCCTTCAGAAAGCAGTTAGGTAGGGCCGATGCCATTTCACACAGGAAAGTATTTCACATGAGTGGCAAGATAACAATTGCTACTACTAGCACCCGTGAAGTGAGATCAGAGGACTCAGAGGATATCTTGCAATCTGTTTTGAATATACTTTTTTTTTTTCTGTTTTCTTTTTAATTTACAATTTTGCTATTTTAAAAGAACAGTTTTGGTCAAGTAATATTTCTCTTTATCTTCCTGTTATGAGGAAAAGAAGTGGCTACAGTAATATTATTTCTACATCTCTGGCTTTATTTTTAACATCATATTATTTTCACATTTTTAGCATCATATTCGTTTTACATTAACTTGAATACAGACATGTCGTCTGACCTTCACAGCTTTTAGATAACAAAATCACTTTATATTTTCTATCTGTGATAGAATTAAACCTCATCCTCCTAAGCAGCAGGAGTGAAAGTTTTCAAAGCAAAAAGAGTTGAATCTTGCTAAACTAGTACTCATGAAAATTGATTGTATAATGTATAGCGATATTGCATGATCTTCTAAGTCATTGTGAGTCACTTTAATATTTTATACAGACAGGGTAGAAAGTCAGGTGATGAGCAGAAGGATTCAGTAAAATATGGAAGGGAGATTTTTTAGATTTAAATATGTGGGTTCACAAGAAGAGAGGAGACGTGTCACATCAGACAGTTCTTTATTTCTTGATAGACTTTGGAGTGATGTCTTCTTTCCTGAAGAAGCACCACACCACCAAAAAAATCAGATTTTTTTAAGTGGCTTAGAAGTAATTTGTGAGGAGAAGTATTGCACACAACTCCACTTGTTTGGGGGATAAAATCTGTGACTCTAAGTTAATTGAGATACGTGAGTATCCATAGTATTCAGCTAACTCAACTGGACATTAGATGAAGTCCAGAAAGTAGACTGTATTCATAAAAACTCAAACAACAGTCTGAATAACTCCCAGTTCTGAACAAAAATAAACCAGTAACCTGGTGAAAAGCCCATGTGTTTAATTAATTCCTACATACAAAAGTAAAGGTCAATGTGATGGCACTTTAAAACTCTTCCTGAAATTCTCTTTTCCATCCCAGTACTCATACGTTGGCAGAATGAGTGCAGTCCGATTTACTTCTGTCAGGTTAAAAAAAAAAAAAAAAACACAAAATAAAACAAAACAAAATACCAAAATCCAAAGTAAACAAGAAAAAATCTCCAAAACAGTGAAAGTCAAGCAGGAAAAATTTAGTTGTTGCTTCTTACTCCAGATTGACCTTGCAGTACTAGCAGCTTCAAAACATTTCTGTAACGTTGTGTGAGCAACTTTCATATGGAATTAGTGGTAGAAAGCATTTGTGAAAGGTACTGCACAAATGAATTTCTGCTACTCTATGGGTTGCAAAATCAAATATGCATAACTCTCTGTCATCCTAAGGTGAAATAAACATAAGAAGCACTCTAACGATCCCAGTTCTTGACCAACTTTAAAAATCAAAGGCAATGTTTGCACTTCTATGCAACAAGGGCAAGCCATACAGCAGTGCATTAAACTACTTTGGTGTTTCTCAGCTTTGGGATTTTGACTCAAATATTACTCAAATATATGACTGAAATAAAGCCTTTAGTTGTTGACAATTTAATCTAATTGTTGAGAGTTGAATAATTTTAAATGTAAAATAAAAATCACAGTTCTACGTAGTTCATCTTAGTTTATGGACTGACTATTGCCTTTGTAGCCTTAATCAGTAAATGTTACCGATCTTTTTGCTGCAGTGCTTGCAGGAGTTAAAAGTGGAGGGTAGCTAAACACATTGTTTTACACTGCTTTATTTATGTTTCCATATGCTTCATATGCTTCCATACAGCTTCACAGCATTCATCCATTTCCCATCTGCTTATCTGAAAAGCAGAAGGATCAAAAATACCAATACATAGCAGACATACAAATCTTTATTACTGGCTTTGTCTGGCAGTCTTAAAAATGGTAACATTCAGGTGCATACAAATCATCTATTGCTTGTACAGAGAAGTAAACTCTTGCTAAACAAGATTTCTACAGCTTTTTTCAGAACCAAGGCTCCAAGAAGTTTCACTAGACCTTTTGACATGAGTGCTGGATTGTGTAATGGCTGCTGCACACTGGGAAGTCCCAGTTCTCCATCTGATACAATACAGAAAATTACTTTCTACACACACACGAATTAAAAGAGTTACTTAAAACGTAAGTTTTATCACTTAAAAGGAAACAGCCTAAAGGACTTCAAATGTATGATACCGAATAACAATTAGAAAAACTGATCCAAATGAGGATTGGTAGAGTGCACATACATGGGCTGAATTCCACCATTAGCCTTCAGTGCTGTGGTTTTTATTTCATGGGTTCCTCTTAGGCACCAAAGAAATCTCAAAGTCAAAACAAAAAAAAATATTACTCTTGAGCTAGGGGAAACTCTTTGCTGAATTTAAGAAAAGGATATTGAAAAATATCTCACAACTTACACAGTCTGTAGATATCCAAAATTTTTTGAGAATTATCCGATGGCTAATGCTAACTCCATCTGATAGTGTTTGGAGCTGACAGAAGGGAGAGATATTAAAACAAACCAAAACATGTTTATACTTATATTAATTACGGGCTGCTTCCTCTCCTTTTTTCTCAGAGTCAGAAGTAACCCAGAAAACTGAGTTCAAATAGGAATAATTTTCCCTGAAAAAATGACACTGTTTTGACATTGGAAAAAAAAAAAAATCAGTCCGAGTCCTTACCTTACCGAGATGCTGGCTGTCAGATTCATTCATTCTTCAATCATGGGATTATATGAAAACTGCTATCTATAAATTGACTAGGTATTTGAAAGCACCTGAATCTTCTAAATCTATCTCGCTTCCTTGGGAGTCCAATAATTTCACCCTTCAGCAAGAAAAAATGTGGCATTTTTTCACCTTTCTGAATTTAAATTTACATAAGACCAAAGTACACTTTAAAAATTATCCTTCTTCTGGGATCATCCTTCTCATTTCCCCCTCGCTGTAGGCTGGGGCATTCGGTCCTGCCTTCTCTAAACTGAAACTAAGTGTCTCATATTGACTGAATTAAAGGCTCTATAAAGGTACAGTGGAAAATCTACTGAGATTCAGAATGTTTGTTGTGAATATTATTTCAGAAATCACAGCATATCCCAGGCTGGAAGAAAAGATCATATTTGGAAGTGTCTTTAAAGCAAAACAAAACAAAAAGCAGCTTATTGCCTTCTCTCTTCTCCCCTTCCCCCTGCAAACACAAGAAGAGTTTGACAAAGAAATATCAGCACAGGGAATAGAAAGAAGACTTCTTTACATAGGTAGACTGACAGGTCTGTCACTCTATTCCCCCTCTTCATGTCTTGTTATCAAATCAGCCACCCTTGGAAAGCATTCTAGATTGTCTCTTGATGCAGGGAGCTTCAAAATGTTTCAACTTCAGCTTTATTTGGGAAGAGTGTGTTGGAATCAGATGCATCACACTCTCTGTTCTTTAGTTAAGCAGTCTGTTTTCTCACCTTCACAAATGAAAAAGTTCAGTTTTGACCCAGAAGGCTCAAGGTGTTTAACGCTTTAATTTTACATAGCAACGCCGTCCTGAAATCCTGCACAGGGTTGGGGCACACATACCTGAAGTGCTGTACTAAGAGCAGTGTCATTCTTCCAATATATTTTCCAAAAAAATCCATACAAGATCACTTTAGAAACTGTAACGTCTCTGTCTTACGAAAAAAATATATGTCTAAGCAGTATGTTTGACTTATTTTGTTCAAATACTTTATGGAAAGCTCCCAGAATGAAAGAAAGCCAAAGTCTGAAATTAGCAAGGGTGTATTTAGCTCAGCTTTATCTCCGGACTAGCAGCTAACTGCCTGTCAAAAGGTTTTAAGTAAAGTTCTTGATTATAGGTCAGTCCTCAGTGGATAAATCACAGAAACAGCCACAGATAAGGTACATGATTGGCTTTTCTCCCGCTGAGGAGAGACTACATTAAGGTAGACTAATGAATACTGAATCATTTTCTCATCCTCAGGGTGGACGCCCCTGTCAGGGCTGAGTCACTGTGAAAGCAGTATGCTGAAGTGATTTAAATTGCAGCAGCCTCTAGTGCTGGTGACAGATGGATATAACTTGGGCATCATGCATACTCATTTTTAGGCCTTCACAAGCCACGAGTACAAATATACAAGAAAATGAAAGATAAACTGTCTCCTGTTTGTTCATACTTTAGAAAAGTGCAAAGTGGAGATGGAGACCTTTTCATAGCCATTTAAAATGACCACAGGCGATTGTCTTCTAGGGTAGTCAAAGGTGGGTATTTTATTCCAAGGTTTCTTTGTTGCTTTTCTTCTTTTCCAGAAGGCTGCAGATCTTCCTGGAATAAGCAGTGTGTTACCTCTGCATAATGAAACTGCATCTTTTACATTTTCTGCTGAAAATTTGTTCTGATGTGATCATCAGTTTACCTAGTCAGCTGGAGGTGTTACCGCATCAGAACAGTTCTATGAGAAGCTTGAGGTACATCTTGATTTTGTCAGTTGCATTTTAAATAGAAATACGTGGTCTTGTTTGAGGGACAGAATATAAAAGGGTAACTTTAGAAGTAGCTACCACGCTGAAGGAAAGGATTGATTAAACAAATGCTACTAGAGTCTGGGTGAGATATTCAGCAATAGTTTCCAACTTGGCTGAAAGATATGTCGTATGGGCTTGACTCTGCCCTGGATTATGATTTCTGTTTGTATAATCCTGGCATATTGCAGTAGCAGCAGCTCACAAGCCTTGTGAGTAGGGGCTTGGGGCGAGCTGCCAGGGGCCTGCCGTGGCAGTCATTGACCAGCTTGGGACCAGACCAGGGTAAGTGGTAGTTTACACTGCTGCCAGGGGGACTTTCACGATGGCCCAACTTCTTGCCATCAAAAGTTGCCATCTCTTCAGCCTTTGAAAAGAGATGTAACTTTGCACAACCCTGTGATCTGTCTGTGGTGAACCCTCATTAGTCAAGAAGTGCAAATAATGCCATCTGAGCGCAGTGCAGCCATAGAACATACCCTGTAAGGAATGCTATTAATAAAAAAAAAATTGGATAATGAGACTTCATAACGTACATGCATGAATTCTTATAGCTACTCAGTCAAACCGTAGTCTATGGAAACCTAAATTGGAAAGTTGCTTGGGAAAGGAGTCACGTGCCAAAGGGTGGCTATGAATAGTCACTAGCAGAATAGCTTTATGAAAACAATAGCTCTAGTGCTCGCATGCTGTTCTATGTCATTTAAAGCACTGCTGTTCATTGTAGAAAATGAGACTTTTAAGCTGACCTTCTGTTTTACCTTTGGGGAAGCTAATGCTTGTATTGCAAGGGGGAAGCTGGTCGGCTGTCTTTCATTATGGTATGTGTCACAAATGAGAATGTCAGGAAGGTCTGAAATTTCATCTCGTCCAAATCTATTAGTGTTAATGTTCTTTTCATTATGATTTCATCAGGATTAATTAACGGAATCTGTGAATAATATGCTGCACATATTTGATATGCAAAACCAAATCAACTGTACAATTTATGTTTCCTTACAGCTGGTGCTTCACATATTGATAGTCAGGAGTATAGACTACATGCATTAGTCTACACCAGCTGTCCGTGACTCGCAGCTCGCCTTCCTGAGCCAGGAGGTGCCCTGGATGACAGTGAAGCCTGGTGCTAGCGGTCGACCCTGCTGGAGTCAGAGCTTCTGCAGTGGACAGCCAGCCCAGAAAAGCAATAGCCTCATTTTCTTACAAGCTCAGGAGGTTCAATGCATGTTTAGATTCTGCTGGTATAAATGTGTCTTGACAACTGCACTTAAAAATAGTTCAGGATAAACTTATGGAATATCCAATATTTGTTTTCAATGACTTGTCCAGTGGTCACTCTGAGAGCCCTATAACTTGCCTTGCTGGCATGATTCATCAGTAAGTAGACACAGTAGATACAGAAGTGGGCTGCTTACAATTCTCAGAAAAGCGTTCCTGTTCAGCAGACAGAAATTTCTGTTGATAGCAATGATAGTGTCCAATTAAACCCTCTCTATATAAATATCTGATTTTTTACAGAAGCCATTTTTAAGAGTCTTTTTTTTCTCTGTTTTGTTGGCAGTCACAGGATAAAGATTTGAGGTCCTTTACCTTTTTCAAAACATGACAAGCCATCTTTATAGGCAACAAGATCTTGATGCATTGTTATATTTTGAGGCACAGAACCAAAATAGTGCAAATCTGTTTTCTGATTTCACTGAGCTTGGCACTGGCTCCTGGATATTTACATCTTAATTTCTTCCACTCAGATGTGGTATTTGATTTGAGTGTTTGTGAAAGCTACCAATCTGACAGTCCTGCAGACCGAAGCCTTCCATTTATTCACCTGTTAAGTACAAAGTTCAAGTTTCCCTCTCCAGTTAAAAAGCCTCTACCCATGCTGGCCAGACCACCTCAAGGGAGGAATCATTTAGATTCCAACCACACACTTTCCCCTGCCTCGCTCTTGCGAATGCCAGCAAGAAGCTGATTTGTGCCAGCTGTTGCATGTGTCTAATGGGCACACTTGTCTATAGGGAATAAAGCGATCAGATAACTTCTAGAAGATAACAATTTCTGGTTACTACCAGTCTGGCCTGGATTTGGACTGATACTCTAGGAGGATACACTCTGGAATTTCTGTGGGGCCCTAAGAAGTATCTTAATGGAAATGGATCTGGTTTTAAAATATATCCATTGACAATCAACAGGATTATCTGAATTTCAGGCTGTACTAACTGCATTGAGATGTAGTTTATACTTAATAGGTAAGGAAAGTAGCTCATATTATAAATGCAATACATTTATATTATACCTGGTGTACATTTATTGAAACAGTGTCAGGTTTTGAAACAGTTTACATTAACTCTGCATCTGTGCTGTGAATCCAGAAAGAAGTTGAGGTTTGCTCAGCTAAATCCTTTTTTATGGTGTTGGCAGCTGAGAAGGAGTTTGTCACTGATATGCTTACTTTTTTCCCCATTTCACATTTCTGAAAAGGACATAAATGAGAATAGATTGATTCTAAAGTAACAGAAGGAGCAACGCAGAGACAATAATGATGAGCATGTTCCAATTGGATGGATTACGGGAGAAATCCAAAACCTCCAGGTTCTCATTTTTCCACAAGACAGCCAATTCTGACACTTTAATATATAGGTATGGATACACCAGAGGGGGAGCAAGAAGGCATTTTGTTCCTATCTGTTGTTGCAGCTCGATGGCTTTGATACCACACGCACTACTGGCACCGCGCTGTAGTAGCTGAATGAAGACCCTCACCGTTTCAGGGAGAAGGTAAAGAGGATGTGGTACGCTCCCCAGAAACTGTGTTGGGCCTCCCATCTCTGTTGTTGCCACCGATTTGGGATGGAAAGCAGCTTTGCTAGGACTTCAGCATGCTGTATGTGCCATACTTGGTCCTTGGCATGTGACCCATGGAGGAGGCTGAGCCTCACCACTCTTGTCACAGAGGCATACATTTCTGAAGTAGACTACTGATTTCTCTAGTGTTTTCCACTACTTTAAGTGTCTGGAAAAGTCACTATAAACTTTTTTGCTAGTAGAGAAAGTATGAGTGCTGCTAGCATGGGCTTTGGAAAAGGGTAGAGAAGGCAACTGATGCAAATGCTCTCAGGGGCAATGGGGATGCATGAGCTATATAGCTGAAGCCTTGGCAATAGCTGGCAATTGTTGCCAATGGGATCATATATACTGACCAGTCTGCACATTCAATCCAGACAGCCACGTGGAACAAGAGACCTTATCCTATTGAATCTGAACTGTGAACCTGGAAAAGAACTCACAGTAGATGAGACAGAAAAGCAAAATGCCTATATGCCTTTCCCTGCTACAGCTTCCTACCTTGCTCAACTGTTTGGGGTGAGTTTTATTTGCTTCCTGTAGTGTGTTTTTAAAGGACTATCTCAAAATCCTGCAAGTTTTACTTTGACCTTTTTTTTTCTTCCACCTCTTGTTCCTGTCTAAATTTCTCCTGTCTAAAACAACAGCCTTAAGCCCTTAAAAAAAAAAATAATTCTAGCTGCTTTTGACAAACACCTCTCTGTTCTGCTTTGCCAGGTGACTGATTGATTAGTTATTGGTACCCTTGGCCAGGCTGTCTCTTCTGCAGAGCTGCCAGTTAATTCATCCTGTGGTGCTTCCATGTGAATGAGTGATCATCAGGGACTCATAGCCTTCTCCTGTTAGCCCTGTATCACTTTCTACTTCTACATAGATGAAGATACCTGGATAGACAAAGCCTTCAATCAATTTACTGTTTGGAGTCTGACACAGACAATGAGAGTCTGCAGTATTATGAAGAACTCACAGGAGCTGAAACAGATTTCTCAGATCATTACAGACCTAGTTACTTGCACTTGGCTAGCACATGCTAGGTTGTTCTTATATCCAAGTCTCTCAGCTGGAATCCATGCATTTTGTTCTCATGTTAAGACCTCCAGGTTTATTATAGTGGTATTTTAGCCTACTAGTAGACTGAAAGCAGTATGAGACATATTCATCACCTGCAGGAGGGAAATTCTGTACATTGTAAGGATGCCGCCAGCTTTTTCCTTACTAGCAGGCAGGAAGAACTAGGCTCGCCAATCCCCTCATCTGCAGTGTCATTCTGAGAACTTTGAATTTTAAACGTCAAACTTTAGACTAACAGCTCAGGTCAAAAAACTGACTAAATTCCAGATGTATCCCAAGACTGGTCTTTGATCTGTGGAAGGGAAATTTTCACTGGGGAAATCTGGTTTCTCTGTTTTGTTAGGTAGTTGCACTATGGGCTAAACAGACAAAAATCAGTGCCTTTTGCACCTTGCCCTTTCCTGGGAGGTGCACTGGGGAGTTCAGGTGACTATTTTAATCGAGTGAATTTGGCTCAAAAGCCTCGTCCAAGATGAGTTACTCCCACACAGGAAGGGAAAGGAGACAGGAAATAAAGAGAATCTGGCTTTGGAGAATTTCTAGTTCCTACCCCACTTTCATAGACTGAGTTTGCCAGGAGGGCCACATACAAGATGAAGGGTAGACAAGAACTCAGCTATACCTTGCACCAGTGAGTGTACTTCTGAGTGGTGCTTTGAC